>NW_028291676.1:0-202500 GCF_059453375.1 Lepisosteus platostomus
AGTCCAAAAAATTTGTAAGTTCTTTGGATGACCTGTGGACCGATCTTTCACGATGAAGAATTCCTTAAGAAGAATAGATCTCGGCCCACCATCCCAATGCCTCCATCTCAAAACAGCAACCTCCCACTGCCCTTAGTCTGCAAGGCAGTCCTTTCAAGTGCGATGATGACGCCGGGACCTTCGTTGCCTATTGTACGAGCTGAACTTTTGTGCTCATCAATTCAACGCTCTTTCCATCAACTCATCTTGTCTTTTGACGCTTCGTGTTTTGTGCTCCTTTGACTATCGGCATATCGGGTGACTGCAAACACTGAAGTTTTTGCTTACGGAGTGTGGAACAGTGTTTTCAAGTGATCGCTGTTCTGTCATGTTGACGCCGAGTGAATCTTTCTTTGGCAACATGGGCAGGCTGACAGCAGCGCGAGCGAAAGTAATGGCAAATTTCTTGACTTATTTCTGAATGTGAATGTTCTTTAGAAAAGGTATGCGGCGTTGCTTCTCCCCCGTGTAAAGGTCACGCATTCCAGACGTGGTTATGAGCGAACAGGTTCCGCAAGTGTTTGAAAAGAGCAAGAGAGGAAGCAGCCCTGCCCCGTGTGAGGATCAAACTCAGGACCTTCAGATGATGAGACTGACGTGCTACCAACTACGCCAACGAGACCAGCTGCAGTACACAGCCGGAAAGTTTGCCTCATGGATTTCAGTCGCCCGTTCCCTAATCTTTAGACGCCCTCTGCTGGATGTTGCATTTGCCTTTTGATCTCACCGATACTTTTTTGGTCTGTTTCTGTTGCGAGTCTGTTTTTCAGATCTCACCTAGCACAAGTCTCTCTGGCTGAAGTGGCCTCTCTGCTTCAGCATCGTGCCCTCACTCAGCCATTAAAAACGTCACTCGGACTTCTGACATGCTGACATGAAATGTCAAGAGAGAGTGGCGGAGACGCTTAAGGCAGAAAGAAGATGAAGAGGGGGCGTGGCTGCGAAATGATTGACAGCTGCATGACGCTCTCCATGCAAGGCGTGACCACAGGCTAAAGGACACCTTTCGGCACATCAAGCTCTAAGCACACACCTGGAGGACGTGGGAAATGATCCCGCTACCTCTCGCATGCAAAGCGAGCGCTGTACCATGCAAGCTAACCCCCCTCGCTGGGGCTCGTGCCTCGGTGTCGCCTAGAGCCGCTTGTTCCCCTCTTACCGGGTGCAGTTCACTGCCCTTCGTCTGCAAGGCAGTCGTGTAATTGCGGCTTTCTTGACTTATTGATGAAGGTCTGACTGGACGAGCGAATGACGCCTCTCCCCCGTCCTCAAGCTCGCTGACAGAATAAAATTGAAAGTGCTGCCGTGGCTCATTGGTTTAGGGGTATGATTCTTGCTTAGGGTGTGGGAGGTCCTGGGTTCAACTCGCGGATGAGCCCTTGTGTGTTCTTTTTGTCCTCGTCCACAAGACTGGGAACTGATATCCACATCACCTTGCAGCATCTGCTTATGGCAAACGATGGAATGTGACTAATGACTGAACGAGCCTGGTTAATACTCATCACGTGGCACAATGAGAGCGTGCAGTCAGCTGTCCAAGGCAGCAACCTCATTGCTCGTTCAAAAGAACACGTACTGAAAACTCATCACCACTATGTCGTAAATGAGCACCGCGATCGCTTGTTGTCATGCGTCCTTACTTGGGAAATGCAGAAGCAAAAACTGCCCTCTCTCAGCCACCGAAGCGTGTGCGGCTCGCCTTGCACTCTCTGCGCCTCGCATATTTATGGAGCTGTCTGCTCTTCTTTCTGTTGAAGTACGCAAGTTACGGGGCGTACTGCACACTATGATGTGCTCAATGACAGCTTTCAAGATTTGAAAACTATGAGCTTGATGGCTCAAGTCGAACGAATGTGGTTGTTACGCAATTGATGATCAAACGCACATATTCTAACGATTCGTGAGAGTATGTTCTAAAGGTCCCTGGCTCGATCCCGGGTTTCGGCATTTTGTTTCATCGCGCCCTTTGTTCCTCTCTCCAGCGCCCTCTGCCTAAAGTGACGCGTCCCTTTCTCAGCCCGAAACGCAAGCGAGACACCAGCAACACTCCCTACAGGTTTCCGTAGTGTAGCGGCTATCACGTTCGCCTAACACCTGAAAGGTCCCCGGTTCGAGACTGGGTGCAAACAGCCTCTTCTTGCACGCTGCTGCACTTCACAGAGGTCTTAAACCACCAGTCATTTGTTCCCAATGTATTTCCGGTGCCTTCATGCACTCTTGTACCAAACGCATGTTTCTTCTGTACCTGGAGCCGATCATTTGCAATTGGGCTGTCCCGACAGACCAAGACGAGCTCTGTCGGCTCAAAAGCAGCGCAACACCTGCGAGAACAACAGAAAGATTAGTACCCAGCGGGGGCCTCTTAGTGAGCCCAAGATCTAATCAAGAATCGACTCCAGAAACAGGGCTTGGCGCATTGTTCCATACTCCGACCACTCTTGGTGTAAACAGGTCCCCCCTGGTCTCTGCATGAAATGCACTTTCCTGCGTTTGCTTTGGTGTAACTGGCTTCCCCTGCATGGGCGAATGTGAAGAAGATCCTTAGTAAGTCATTGAAGAAACCCGAGAAGAGGTCGGAGTGGCCTCTGTCGTTCATCAACGATCCAGTCAGGCAGTACTCCTCTGTAAAGCGCCGTTCGTTCACATCGATTGGCTTTTTTTTGCCTTCATTCATGCAAGTAGTAAAAGCAGACGCCCCTATTCTGCCGTGACCCGGATTTGAACCAGGGTTGTTGTGGCCACAACGCAAAGTACTGACCACTATACGATCACGGCGAGTTACCGATACACACGTGGCAGGGCGGAAAAGGCTGTGCTCTCTTCGTGTGACATAATTCGGAAAAGTCCTGACGTTGCATTTCAACTGAGCCCCAGTATACATCGACCCTTCGACACTCTGAGTGACAACTCTCTTGCGTGTTTTCTCATATTTATGTCGTTTGCTTGCATGATGCCCGGAACAGCAGAGTTCTGCATTCCCATATGGTCTAGCGGTTAGGATTCCTGGTTTTCACCCAGGCGGCCCGGGTTCGACTCCCGGTATGGGAACGTGTCAATTTTGTCTCCTGCTTTCCAAAAGATCAGCACTGTGTACGAAGAAGCCGCATTAAAACTACTCAACGTGCAAGACGTGCGAGAAGAGGGGGCGCTTGTTTCCAGCCGAAACTTCTCGCGTGTGAGACGAGCTGACCATCGCTGCAGGAGGTGGGAGGGTCACTCTGGTAGACAGGGCTGACCTTAGGCAATAGGATTTATACTCTCCAAGATGATATTTGCACTTTCTGGAGAGGCGATTTTCTCCACTTCAGTAGCCTGATTTCGTCGATTGCGTGGAGAGGGCTGTAGAATGTGGCGCCGTCTTTCCTGCTCCGTCCATGACAGGCGTGCTGGTCTCTGGAGAGAGAGCACGGTCCATCAGCGCACCCCAATAAAGGCACTGGAAGCAGCTGAATCGCATTGGCGAAGCTTAGCGCTGGGCCGCTGGGCACATCTGACCACAGTTTCCGTAGTGTAGTGGTTATCACGTTCGCCTCACACACGAAAGGTCCCCGGATCGAAACCGGGCGGAAACAGACCAGACTTCTTCTGTCGCCACGCACAAAAAGGGATTGGGGATTCGGCTAGCGCTGTGATCGAACAGACCCACTCACCTCTTAGTGTGGCGGGATCTGCACAGTGCATGTCGCAGCGCATCCTGCTTTCACTTCAATGCGCGTCCTGATGTACCCCGGTCTCCCGCGTGACAGGTGGGGACAGGTGACAGGTCCACGTGACAGGTCCTATACTAACGAGGAAGACATCACTCTCTCCGACCCCCGGCATCGTGTCCCGACCCACCGTGCTGGTAGCCGACTCGTGCTGTGATTCCTTTACGGAGCAGAAATGACAACCGAGGAGCCGAGAGATCATTTCAGCATTTCACGTCTGAACGGAAAACACAAACGACCAACTCGGAATGATTTGCCTTTGACGCTTATCAAAGCGTTCTTTGTGCATCGAACAGACCCACTCACCTCTTAGTGTGGCGGGATCTGCACAGTGCATGTCGCAGCGCTCCCTGCTTTCACTTCAATGTGCTTCCTGATGTCGAGTCGTGTGCCGTGCGGAGGCTCTGAAAGCGAGAGCAATGAAAAGGTGCACGACGCTGTGTTAGAAAACAGAGAAGTGAAAGGCAGTCCTTTCTCTAAGGAGGTAAAAGAAAAGCTACTCCCCGTCGGGGAATCGAACCCCGGTCTCCCACGTGACAGGCGGGGATACTTGCCACTATACTAACGAGGAAGACATCACACGCTCCGACCCCCGGCATCGTGTCCCGACCCAGCGTGCTGGAAGGCGACGCGTGCTGTGATTCCTTTATGGAGCAGAAATGACAACCGAGGAGCCGAGAGATCATTTCAGCATTTCGCGTCTGAACGGAAAACACAAACGACCAACTCGGAATGACTTGCTTTGGACGCTTTTCATAGCGTTCTTTGAGCACGACGACTGTGCCGCCTAGCAGATACAAATGGGTTGTACAACTTTGAAGTAGCAAATGGAAGAGGGCTAAGCCTCCTCTCTTTTAGCCCAGGTTCGATCTGTCTCCCAGAATCACCAGGGCGCACGCACACACACACACCCGTGCCGTTGAAGTACTCTGCTTCATTTCTAAGGGCAACTCAACATTCACTCCTACCCCGAGTGCAGAAAAGACAGCGTCTGCAGCAACAGCAGCTCAGGTCTCTGCACAGGAGCTAAGCTGCCCCCATCTCCTCTGCTCTGCGGCTCCTACGGAGTGGAGTCCTGCCTGGAGCCGTGTTTGCAGGCGGCGGCTCCCCGCACCCTGTCTGTGCATCGTGTCCAAGAGCTCCTGGGAGGAAGAGAGAGCCCTCCCACTCGAGGGCTTTTCCACGGTCTGTGTGAGGAGGGGCGGGTGTGTCCAGCAGCTTATCGAGCGGAAGCCTGGGGCGGCGGAGAGCTGTGATCGTGCAGACCTTGAGGTGTGCACGACCTTGAGGGGGCCGAATACTTTCGCAAGGCACTGTATGAGTTCGGAAAACCGTCTTTGAGAACACAGACGGAGAGATTAGAGTGGTCGTGGCCGTCAGAGGTGAAATGAGAAACAATCCCTCCATTGGGGCCCTCTTTTCTGATCGCCCTATCATCTCATATCGCCGACCACCTAATCTGCGTAACCTCCTTGTTCACAGCTCCCTTGACCGCCCTCAGCAACCATCCACACCAGGCACTTTCCCTTGCAAAAGAGCTCGCTGTATCACCTGCAAGTACACAGCCACCACCACACTCATTCAAGGCCCCTCAGGACAATTCCGGATCACCCAGACAGCATCTTGTACCTCCAGCAACCTTATTTACTGTATCTCTTGCAGTAAATGCCCAGCCATCTACATTGGGGAAACAGGAAGGAGACTCGGAGACCGCTTCAGAGAACACGTCAGGGCTGTGAAGATTAAAGATCTCTCCAAGCCCATTGTTTCTCATTTCACCTCTGACGGCCACGACCACTCTAATCTCTCCGTCTGTGTTCTCAAAGACGGTTTTCCGAACTCATACATCAGAAAGACCACCGAAACTAAAATTATTCTGCAGCTAGGATCACACATTCTCCCTTCCCTTAACGACAGATTACTGTTCTTTTAAATTTTCTCAATTCATTGGAAGTTTCATTTCACACCTCTCTGCACCCATTCTGACTTCACACCTCTTGATTGGCCTCTCTTTCTGTCCCCTGGTCCCGCCTCTCACTCCTCCTCCCTCTCAACCTTTGTTCTCCCGCTACTTTACCTTTGCCTACTGCCCTGTCTCTCTCACACCTGAAGAAGGCTCCACGGCCGAAACGTTGTGTTCTCTTTCTTCTTTTTTTCAGCATGGAATAAACCTATTACTTGTTAATGTAGTTAGTCCATAGTCAGCAATCTAAACTTTATTGTTAAGCTTTAATGATTGATGTTGTACCAGTAACCTTTAGAAATACTATAGTACTTCACAAATGCTTTGTGTGTTTGGAAATCTTTTGAGTAAAAGCCTTATAAAAATAGGTTTAGTTTTTACAGGATATCACAAAGAAATAGGATGGTATAATTCTTATAATTGCTTAGTGATTGTATTTGGAAGATTATGCACTAAACAGACTTCAGGGATGCCAGTGGATCATTGTGCTATTTGGAATTATTCCAAAAATCAAGTGACCTCTTTGCTGTAGTATTTTTAGTATTATTTATTTAGTATTAATAAAGAATAGATTTATTAAAGTCGTGCAATGTGCAAGCGGGATATGTAAAATAATTTAAAATAAAGTTTTTTATTATTGTTATAGAGAAACATGATCAGATTTTCCCTGGTTCAGAAAAAAGACGATTAAAATCTGTAATATTTCCACTTGTATGTCATCAGACATTAACGAGTACAACCCCCCTCTCTGCCGGAGTGCTGGCTGTGACGAATTAAACCAATTTCACAGGTATTTTCAAAGTAGGAAGTACAGTGTTAACTAGTAGATGGCCTCCTCAATGAAATCGCTTCAACATGCTAATGCGTTGGTGTAACAGTCCGGGCGTGGCAAGCTTCCAATGTCAACTCGACTCGATTGGAAGACAATGAATGTATTTTAGCCCTAAATGAATTAATAGCAAACATGGTTTACATAAAAGACATTTTTCCAAGAAAGTTTATAATAATACGATCTATAGTTGAAATCTGAGCCTAAATATAAAGAAAAAAGCATTTTCAGAGAGCAATCACGCTGTGTTTATGTAGAAAAAGCGATTAGGTTTATGAGCAATCTAATTACCTATTCGCTTAAAACGCTATATAAAATAAAGTTTATTTAAAGATGAATGATAAGTGTCGCAGTTTAAATAATTTTCGTAGTAGGGCTTGGACAGATTCCAAGTGCATTTTTGCAATTTACGTTGCATTGTCCAATGTGATGTTGTAATACAGTTTAGAATACAGTAAGTCTAAACTGTATCAGCTTTATTTATGGGTTGCAATTTAGAAAAAGTCAAAAACTGCACTCAAAATGCAATTTAGAGCTTTCTGGCAAGAGGAGACACCCAAATTATAATGTAACATGCCACTGTTTGTGCATGAACAAAGTTATACTGCAATTTTCCTTAGATACGCGATTAAAAAAAATAATTTTTTGAATCCCCGGCCGAACACATTCCATAAGAATCAGCGCTTTTATACAGTATATCGCCTTTAAACACATATATTTAAACACGCGTTTACGATTTAAATCAAAACGCGATTCAAATCAATATAAATGTTTATTTTGTAACGCATAGGTGACTATTCATTGTTACTAAAAAGACGTAAATTCGATCATGTTGTGATATTTAGAAATATAAATTTGTTTTGATGCGAGTGAGGTTTTATTTAATCTCTGACCAAGGGAAATGTTTCATTTTTTCAAAGAAATGTTTGTTAAAAATTAAAGTCATAGTTCCATGAGATTCAACCACAGACCATGTGACATAGGAGTCAGGAACCTAACCCACAGCACCACCAGCACAGTCACATGCTGAGGGCTGAAAAAGCACTACAGAAACATTATCGACTATAAAATAATGTAATTAGGCACAGAAGAAGTTTACAGCACAGTACAATAATAAATGCTGACCATGACTTTAGAAGCATACATTACCTTACACTCAATTTAAACACAAGCTGTCTTTAGCCCTCTAAGCTGGTTCATACAGAAATGTAGAGAACCAGGCTCAGAACACACAGCTTCATTAGCGAATACATATGCAGAACAACTAGAGAAGATGTTTTACAGAGGATGGATTTTTAGAAACATCCCATCAGTGACATCACTGAAGTCAACTCCTAGGTAACTGTCGTGTGCATAGTTTCACAAGAATCAGACAAAGGTTTAAGCATCGCTTATTTTAGATAAAACTGCAAAAAAAAAACAACAACCCATAATGTACTTCTTTGCGGCTCTGTTTGCCCAAATCATATATTCACAACGTGAAATTAGAAAATAATATTACGTAACCAAAAACCGCAATATGGAAACAGAACCTGTGTAATTGTTGACAGATGATGTACTCGTAACATTTTTACAAGACGAACTACAACATTTAAAAAATGACTTGTATATACTTGATATCTCTAATCAATCCACTGCACTGCATTAAAACAAAACGAAAGCTAAAACGCCCTGGGCATACCGTTTCGCGCTTCTTATCAGTTGCTCAAAAGCAATTTGACCGTATGAAATGCATAATATAAACCTAGAAACATATACGTGAGGAGTATTTACGTAGTATCGGTGTTAAGACATACCTCTCAAATACTGTAAATCAAGTTAAAAATATCTCAAGACCGATTCTGGTCATAATGAAACCATGTTTCGTGTATGTTTTCTTTAAAGTACCAAGACCAGTCATATACTGTATATTTATGTTCCAAAATTAATATCGTTTATGGCCTTCACACGCGTTGCAGTATGCTCCTATTCTTTTTATGCTCAGGCACTAAGATTTCCCTTCAGTGGTAAAATTCCATATAACTATTCAATACTTAAACGGGCACAGTTAAGACATTAAATATACATATACATATATATATACAAACTGTATACAGTACAGTTTGCATACGGTAATATGTTTATGTTCTTAAATCAATCTCTTTTATGAGCATGTGAAAGGCATGGTGAATCGATTCTCAAAAATTACTGTACTTTGCATGATTGGAAAATAATGCGTGATTGCGAAATGCTGTGGTGTTACTTTTACAAAGAAGGTCAGTGAAAAAAATAATGTGGACCAGGGCAATACTTTGAGTTTACAGCTTGTCCAAGGTCATTTATTATTAATACTATTAGTACTATCTTCATTAAAGACTTTGATGGCTACAGCTCAAACATGAGAAGTTGAGCTTTATTAGCTCCACCTTGCGGAAATTCCGGATACTATTATTTTGCTAGCGGTATTTACCGGTAACTCGCGGTATTTACCGGTAACTCGCGGTAGACTGCGTACAGCGTACCGGAAAATAATGCAGTATCGCCCGCACATTTTGAATGGCTGCATCTGTAGCAATCATATTGTAGCAGACACTCATTTGCCTGTTTCACAAATGATCATATTTTACTAGAGATTCTGTTTGGGATACGGATGTGCATTCTGACACCAATCTCTTACAAAAAATGATTTTACCTTATCGCGGCTTTGCCCTTCTTGCCTCTTTGGACAATATTTCCATCTTGTGGTCGTTGTTGGTAATGTCTAGACAATATCTCCATCTTGTGGTCGTTGTTGGTAATGTCTTCTTATAGATAGATACTTTATTGATCCCGTGAGGGAAATTGCAGTGCAACAGCAGCTTAACACACACAACACAGCCACAGTGTAACGAATTATATAATAATAGTACAATACTGTATATATACTGTATATATATATGAAACAGAAATAGAAACAGAAACAGGAATCGCTTACTCACCTGGAGAATCTCTGTAGGAATATATAGCATTTATCAATGGAAATAAAAGCTGCTTTAATACAGTGCATGTTCAAACTCAAACCCTCAGCTGCTGTTCTTGTTTGTTTTGGGACAAATTGCAACTGAGCATCGCATGAGCCGTTACGTACCCTTATCTGTTTGGCAATTTCAAGGGAGGAGTTAGGTCAGAATGGGTAGGCTGCAAAACAACAAGTAAAGATTTATTCCAAGATGAAACGTTGTGGCGGTTTTCTTATCTTTTCAGCATGGACTAAACTTTTACGTGTTCCTTATATGCTATATATGTATATATTAGCACCAATGTCGTTCTTAAAAACTAACATGAAATTGTCAGGGACATTCAGCTATATACAAAGACGAGACAGACAAAGTAATAATTCTGTATTAACGTGGCCTACATATTGACGCAATGATCGAACTAACTGACGTGTTCTGATTCAGATCCCCTGCAGTTCATGCCAATTAGAACAATAGCAATGCTGAGTCCTCCCCACCCTACTGAGCACAAATTCAGCTGCTCTCCAGTTCTGTTCTGCATGTTTTTTCATTGCAATTGAGCTCGGAGCTGGAGATGATCTCCATACAGTTCTGTGTTAACTAGCCCGCACTTGCGTGCTAATTTACGGGTTGTGGCAGATGCTTTTCTATAGTTCATATACATGACGGCAACCTGTTACCGAGGAACCTGAGAGGTTTAAAAGCCTCACGAGCCAGGAAGGACTCGAACCTACAATCTTTTGATCCAAAGTCAGACGCGTTATCCATTACGCCACTGGCCCATAGAACACGCGCTTGCACTCCACCACAGAGAGCTCTACACTGCTACTAGTAGTACACTTCCCCATCTAAATTTTCACAGCAAGAAACTTGTGTTTCCTACTATTTTTATCAGGTTTAAAATATAATCTCCTTAAAACAGAAAAAGTGTTGGTGTGTCGTGCTGAAATTCTGATTGATTTTGAAATCAAAGAAAAAAGGTTTTCTTCCAAAACACTGTGAAATTGTCACATCTTGCAGACAATAGGTGTATTCCATGTTGAAAAGAGAAGAAAGAAAACCATGGAGCCTTTTACAGGTGTGAGGCTTCTTCAGGTGTGAGAAGACCTCACGGCCGAAACGCTGTGTTTCCGTTCTTCTCTTTTCAGCATGCAATAAACCTATTACTTGTTCCTTTGCAGCCGAGGCATGCTGACGTAGCTACCCAGCTGAACATCTTGCAGACTCTACAGTACTTCTCTCCTGTAGAAGTAAAGCAGGGCTTGCTGGGTGAGCTTTTGCTCCGGTAAATTAGGTCACGTGTCATGTTAAATCACTTCTTCTAAACACAACATTTGCTGGTGCTAGCTTTCCCCATGAAAAGAGACATTTCCCTTACAGTACATGACATATCGTTTTTATTCTATCAATAAGTATACAAATAAAACAAAAGAAAAAATGTTGTCGCCAAAGAATGCACAGCTCTGTCGCCTTGGGGAGGTGTCAAGGGCATTGAGCTCCTTGGACATGAGAAGTGCCAGATAAATGCCATTTCTCATCATTTCTCTTGGCGTCAGTTCTGCTATTAAATGGGACGGAGGCAACAGGCTCAGAAGGCATGTAAAGTGCACACCGAACGCAGATGTGTCTGTAAAAGTGCGGTCACTGTGCCGGAAACGACGCACTCTGGGAAGCCGCTATGCAGGCAAGGTCCCAAGATCCCCTGCGGCCGGACACTTCCCGCCCCCCAAAGAAAAGAACGCCAATCAGACGGCCGGAGACCGAGGACTCGCGGAGCAGACGGCCACAATCACCATTACAAGAGCAATTGCGAACGTGCTTGTTTTCTCTCTTTGACCAACCCAGCTGCGACCCACCCGAAGACAGAGAAGCACAAAAATTGCATGGAACTCATTCATGCTCCTCTCCACGGAAATCTTTAGTAAAAGGCAAAAGATTTGTACGAGAAGAAGAGAAACCAGAGTGCGTGGCTGCACAGCTGCAGGAGCCCAGGCCGCCTTCAAGGCCTCTGCCCTGCCGGTCGTGGTTGTCAATACACCTGGACTTACAAACGAGCCAGTGGGGCCCGTTCAGCTCCGGGCTCATCGCCTGCGGCTCACGGCTTGCGAGCGTGCCCAATCTGTGCGATAACTCGGAAAACACCCGGCCACACTGTGCCGGAAACGACGCACTCTGGGAAGCCGCTATGCAGGCAAGGTCCCAAGATCCCCTGCGGCCGGACACTTCCCACCCCCCAAAGAAAAGAGCGCCAATCAGACGGCCGGAGACCGAGGACTCGCGGAGCAGATGGCCACAATCACCATTACAAGAGCGATTGCGAACGTGCTTGTTTTCTCTCTTTGACCAACCCAGCTGCGACCCACCCGAAGGCAGGGAAGCGCAAAAATTGCATGGAACTCATTCATGCTCCTCTCCACGGAAATCTTTAGTAAAAGGCGAAAGATTTGTACGAGATGAAAAGAAACCAGAGTGCATGGCTGATTAAGGCCATTTAAGGCCTTAATCAGGCAATTAAGGCCCACACCGATCCTGAGCCTCAGAACTCCAGGCGCAATTAAGGCCCAAACCAGTTCTGACCTTCAGAACTCCGGGCGCAGTTAAGGCCCACACCAGTCCTGAACTTCACGGTAAGGGTCCAAAACCCGTTCAAAAACTCCACGCGCAATTAAGGCATAAACCAGCTTCGAACGCCTGTACACAATACCGCGGAACCCCTGCCAGACCAAATTCTGGGCTTACAGCAAACAACCCATTACATACACCGGTGTCTTCCCCGGGCCAGAGGAATTCAGAAACTCACGTTTACTCCGTCATCTCGGGCGATTCTCGCAGGGAGCAGAGATTTCCCAATCGGTCAGAGAGTCGGGACTTTTAAATAAAAGAGGAGTCCTTACCTCTTAGTTATGTGCGCGCTGACCATCTCTCCTGCCGATGGGAAGTTCTGCGCCTTCTGGAGCATCCGCTGACTACGCCAAATTTGTTGTAACAGAAGAAATAAGGTTCTTGATCCCGAGATGAAGTAAAACAGATGAGTTTATTGCATGCAAGGAACAATAAAGCCGAAGTCTTGTTTCCCGCAAGAAACAACAAAACCGAAGTATTGTTCCCCGTACTGTTACAAACTTTTGGGTTATATAGTGTTTTCTTCTCCGTTTCTGACGTCACTCGGTCTGATGGTAAAGAGGGGGGTTCATGGTATTTGGCCAGTTTACGATGTTCTGGACAAATGGTCAGTTTAACATTACACCCAGGGGGGTTCCTAGCTTGCATCTGCAATCCTTATCAGTTAACCCCCCTTTCCTGCCATAAACCCCAGTTTGTGACTTGAAAGTCTAAACCCCCTACAGAAAGGATTAAATTCAAACCCCCGTCTCCACATCTTTCTTCAGTATCTTAATAAAGTGAAGGAGCTGCCCCTTCGCCAAGGCGGTGTGGGGCAGAATGGACAACATAATGCAACTCCTGGAAACGAATGCGGTGCTCAGCTACCAGTACATTCTGCTGGGGCTGGCACCTACCGGACTGGACAGGGGGACGCAGTTCCTGATGTGGCTGCTGCTGTCCCTCACAAAGAAAGGCCTGTGGGACGCGAGAAACAATCTCATCCGGCACAACAACAAGTGGGGAGCGAGGGAGCTGGAAGAGAGGATCCTGGCGGACCTCAGGAGGAGGATGAAGCGCGGCGTTGCTAAATGGGGTTTCCCCACGGCAAAGGAGCACTGGAAAGGCCTATGGACCCTGTACAGGGATTAATGGTTTACAGCAAGCGGTAGGGTTTGGAGGGACTCTCATAATAGCGCAAATCCGCCCACCCTTGCAAGGATTGATAACAGACAATCACCGCCGTTCCGCCGATGTTTTAATTTTGTGGAGTGTTATCGTGTGAGACGTTTCCCTTTGAGATGTGTTTTTTTTTCGGAATAAAGTATATTTTATAAGAAAAAAAAAAGATTGTACCATAAAGATTTCCATGGAGAGGACTATGGTTTCCTGCAGGACTATGCCGGTAGGAGGACCAGGTTCCACAACTTCAAGGGGCTGTGTCGAGGCGATCCACAGTACTGTCAGGACCAGCCCTGGCAATTTTAGGATTCCCATTCTGGAACATAGATGAGGCACATGGTACAGTTCCACTATAATTTTGAATATATTTTCCTAGCAGGACCTACAGTACAGTACCTAACTACCTGCAGCTACAAAGGGGCACCCCCCTCTTTGATCGGGTTTGGACGTTTAACCCTATTCTGTGTTCTCTGGCGCCATTTGAGGTGGGCGATACAACCGGAGGTGGTTGCGATGCACCCACTTGTAGACCAGAGATTACCTTCCCTTCTCAATCTGAATTCGATAAGCTACCGGTGATACCTTATCGACAATCCCGTGGGGTCCTGTCCAACTGGGTAAGAACTTCCGGGCCACCCCTGTGGGTTTGGCAAATTGGAAGTACAGGACCTTGTCTCCTACTTGGAGTTCCTGGTTAACTGCCTTTCGGTCATAGTATGCTTTCCTACCCTCTGCACTCCTTCCCAGATTGTTCTGGGCAAAAGCAAAGGTTGCCTGCAGATGTGCTCGCAGGTCTGACACATACTGATGGGCCGTAGCAGCCCCCGTCGTGCTCAGGTCCTCCACCCCATAAAGACAGTGTAGGGGAAGAGTCATCTTCCGACCTGTCATCATCTCAAAAGGTGGGACCCCCGTAGAGCAATGGGGCTTACCTCGGATGGCCATCAGAACCAGGGGCAGCTTAATGTCTCAGTCCCTACTGCTGTTGGAGACAAACTTTTTGAGCATACTAACCACCGTTCGGTTTGCCCTTTCTGCCTGGCCCGAGGATTGAGGGTGGTAGGAGATATGCAACTGGGTCTTGACCCCAAGCATATTCCACAGGGTTGCCATTACTGTAGCTGTGAAATGGGTACCCCGATCCGAGACCACGGTCAGGGGGAATCCCCATCGACTGAACACATGGTTCACCAACAGCACTGCAGTTGTCTCTGCCGTGTCGTTGGGTGCTGGGAGGCACTCAATCCATTTTGTGAATGCACACGTAACAGTGAGGAAATATTTGTTCCCTCTGGATGACCTCACCAGCGGCCCCACCCAATCCATTTGAAGATTGGACCAGGTGAATGTCATGCCCTTTTTCTGGAGTGGTGCACGGTGCAAGGGCCGTGATGGTTGGAACTGGCTACACGTCAGACACCCCTTTACATACGCGGCGATGTCTTGGCCCATGTGAGGCCAGAATGCCACCTGCTGGATAGTGTCGTATGTAGCCTTGATTCCCCGGTGACCCCCACAGGGTTCGTCATGAGCGTGTTGGATCATGACCCCCCGATGACAGTGGGGAACTACCCACTTTGGGACACCTTGTGCAACTGGTACACAAACCAACAACCCCTTTATAATTTTTAGGTTGTCTTTCACCTCTGCCAGCTCCTTCAGCTCCAGAGACTGGCTCAGCACCTGCTCCGAAAGAGGTTGACGCACTGGGTCAGCGATATGCTGATACATTTGCCCAATTGCTGGGTCCTGTTTCTGCATTTCCGCAAGATCGGTGTTAAAACCCTGTGACCCAAGCACTACAGATTGAGGGTCAGCTCCGACATCCTGTCTAGCCCTGCTTCGGGTGACCGCCTTGACCTCAGCCACGAATTCTGGGGGTAGCCATTCCTGCTGGAACTGCCAGGGTTCACCCTCTAAGGTGCCAGATTTGGCCAACCGGTCGGCCTCATCATTCCCGTCTTTGTCGGGTCCCTTCACCTGGGAGTGTCCCTTCACCTTCCTCCAGTAAACCATCATTCCAGCCTCGGTCGTGAGCTTGTCACTGGCCAGGAACAACTCTTTGTTCTTTACTTCCTTGCCCCGGGCATTTTTCATGCCGTTACCCTTCCAATACGGAACGTGAGACACGAAGCTATGTCGGGCGTAGTTTGAGTCACTACAGATGACAAACTGTTTAAGGCCATGTGTCAGGGCCTGCTGGAGGGTGATCAGCACCCCAGCTACTTCCGCATACTGACTAGTCTTTGGTCCTAGCTTATAGCGGGTCGGCCCACAGGGAGTATTGTCTTGCCAGACTACTCCTACCCCTGCTAGCACCTGCTGTTCGTGGCGAAAAGAGCAACCATCAACATAGGCCATGGGTAAGCCCTGGCCCACGTTCTCATCGTAGTACCGATGATTGTTCGGTAGCTCAGCAGCGGGAATTGTTTCTGGAGCTTCCATGTCAGTGTCACAGCCGTGACACACTTGGCCCAAAGCCAGGCCCTGTCCCAGGTACATTTTCTTGCTCTGTGCATAACGTACCTCTATCTCATAGCCTTGTAGGGCCATCATTCATGCCACAATCCTGTTATTTGACACCCTGCCCGCTCTCACGGCCGAAACGCTGTGTTTCCGTTCTTCTCTTTTCAGCATGCAATAAACCTATTACTTGTTCCTTTGCAGCCGAGGCATGCTGACGTAGCTACCCAGCTGAACATCTTGCAGACTCTACAGTACTTCTCTCCTGTAGAAGTAAAGCAGGGCTTGCTGGGTGAGCTTTTGCTCCGGTAAATTAGGTCACGTGTCATGTTAAATCACTTCTTCTAAACACAACATTTGCTGGTGCTAGCTTTCCCCATGAAAAGAGACATTTCCCTTACAGTACATGACATATCGTTTTTATTCTATCAATAAGTATACAAATAAAACAAAAGAAAAAATGTTGTCGCCAAAGAATGCACAGCTCTGTCACCTTGGGGAGGTGTCAAGGGCATTGAGCTCCTTGGACATGAGAAGTGCCAGATAAATGCCATTTCTCATCATTTCTCTTGGCGTCAGTTCTGCTATTAAATGGGACGGAGGCAACAGGCTCAGAAGGCATGTAAAGTGCACACCGAACGCAGATGTGTCTGTAAAAGTGCGGTCACTGTGCCGGAAACGACGCACTCTGGGAAGCCGCTATGCAGGCAAGGTCCCAAGATCCCCTGCGGCCGGACACTTCCCGCCCCCCAAAGAAAAGAACGCCAATCAGACGGCCGGAGACCGAGGACTCGCGGAGCAGACGGCCACAATCACCATTACAAGAGCAATTGCGAACGTGCTTGTTTTCTCTCTTTGACCAACCCAGCTGCGACCCACCCGAAGACAGAGAAGCACAAAAATTGCATGGAACTCATTCATGCTCCTCTCCACGGAAATCTTTAGTAAAAGGCAAAAGATTTGTACGAGAAGAAGAGAAACCAGAGTGCGTGGCTGCACAGCTGCAGGAGCCCAGGCCGCCTTCAAGGCCTCTGCCCTGCCGGTCGTGGTTGTCAATACACCTGGACTTACAAACGAGCCAGTGGGGCCCGTTCAGCTCCGGGCTCATCGCCTGCGGCTCACGGCTTGCGAGCGTGCCCAATCTGTGCGATAACTCGGAAAACACCCGGCCACACTGTGCCGGAAACGACGCACTCTGGGAAGCCGCTATGCAGGCAAGGTCCCAAGATCCCCTGCGGCCGGACACTTCCCACCCCCCAAAGAAAAGAGCGCCAATCAGACGGCCGGAGACCGAGGACTCGCGGAGCAGATGGCCACAATCACCATTACAAGAGCGATTGCGAACGTGCTTGTTTTCTCTCTTTGACCAACCCAGCTGCGACCCACCCGAAGGCAGGGAAGCGCAAAAATTGCATGGAACTCATTCATGCTCCTCTCCACGGAAATCTTTAGTAAAAGGCGAAAGATTTGTACGAGATGAAAAGAAACCAGAGTGCATGGCTGATTAAGGCCATTTAAGGCCTTAATCAGGCAATTAAGGCCCACACCGATCCTGAGCCTCAGAACTCCAGGCGCAATTAAGGCCCAAACCAGTTCTGACCTTCAGAACTCCGGGCGCAGTTAAGGCCCACACCAGTCCTGAACTTCACGGTAAGGGTCCAAAACCCGTTCAAAAACTCCACGCGCAATTAAGGCATAAACCAGCTTCGAACGCCTGTACACAATACCGCGGAACCCCTGCCAGACCAAATTCTGGGCTTACAGCAAACAACCCATTACATACACCGGTGTCTTCCCCGGGCCAGAGGAATTCAGAAACTCACGTTTACTCCGTCATCTCGGGCGATTCTCGCAGGGAGCAGAGATTTCCCAATCGGTCAGAGAGTCGGGACTTTTAAATAAAAGAGGAGTCCTTACCTCTTAGTTATGTGCGCGCTGACCATCTCTCCTGCCGATGGGAAGTTCTGCGCCTTCTGGAGCATCCGCTGACTACGCCAAATTTGTTGTAACAGAAGAAATAAGGTTCTTGATCCCGAGATGAAGTAAAACAGATGAGTTTATTGCATGCAAGGAACAATAAAGCCGAAGTCTTGTTTCCCGCAAGAAACAACAAAACCGAAGTATTGTTCCCCGTACTGTTACAAACTTTTGGGTTATATAGTGTTTTCTTCTCCGTTTCTGACGTCACTCGGTCTGATGGTAAAGAGGGGGGTTCATGGTATTTGGCCAGTTTACGATGTTCTGGACAAATGGTCAGTTTAACATTACACCCAGGGGGGTTCCTAGCTTGCATCTGCAATCCTTATCAGTTAACCCCCCTTTCCTGCCATAAACCCCAGTTTGTGACTTGAAAGTCTAAACCCCCTACAGAAAGGATTAAATTCAAACCCCCGTCTCCACATCTTTCTTCAGTATCTTAATAAAGTGAAGGAGCTGCCCCTTCGCCAAGGCGGTGTGGGGCAGAATGGACAACATAATGCAACTCCTGGAAACGAATGCGGTGCTCAGCTACCAGTACATTCTGCTGGGGCTGGCACCTACCGGACTGGACAGGGGGACGCAGTTCCTGATGTGGCTGCTGCTGTCCCTCACAAAGAAAGGCCTGTGGGACGCGAGAAACAATCTCATCCGGCACAACAACAAGTGGGGAGCGAGGGAGCTGGAAGAGAGGATCCTGGCGGACCTCAGGAGGAGGATGAAGCGCGGCGTTGCTAAATGGGGTTTCCCCACGGCAAAGGAGCACTGGAAAGGCCTATGGACCCTGTACAGGGATTAATGGTTTACAGCAAGCGGTAGGGTTTGGAGGGACTCTCATAATAGCGCAAATCCGCCCACCCTTGCAAGGATTGATAACAGACAATCACCGCCGTTCCGCCGATGTTTTAATTTTGTGGAGTGTTATCGTGTGAGACGTTTCCCTTTGAGATGTGTTTTTTTTTCGGAATAAAGTATATTTTATAAGAAAAAAAAAAGATTGTACCATAAAGATTTCCATGGAGAGGACTATGGTTTCCTGCAGGACTATGCCGGTAGGAGGACCAGGTTCCACAACTTCAAGGGGCTGTGTCGAGGCGATCCACAGTACTGTCAGGACCAGCCCAGGCAATTTTAGGATTCCCATTCTGGAACATAGATGAGGCACATGGTACAGTTCCACTATAATTTTGAATATATTTTCCTAGCAGGACCTACAGTACAGTACCTAACTACCTGCAGCTACAAAGGGGCACCCCCCTCTTTGATCGGGTTTGGACGTTTAACCCTATTCTGTGTTCTCTGGCGCCATTTGAGGTGGGCGATACAACCGGAGGTGGTTGCGATGCACCCACTTGTAGACCAGAGATTACCTTCCCTTCTCAATCTGAATTCGATAAGCTACCGGTGATACCTTATCGACAATCCCGTGGGGTCCTGTCCAACTGGGTAAGAACTTCCGGGCCACCCCTGTGGGTTTGGCAAATTGGAAGTACAGGACCTTGTCTCCTACTTGGAGTTCCTGGTTAACTGCCTTTCGGTCATAGTATGCTTTCCTACCCTCTGCACTCCTTCCCAGATTGTTCTGGGCAAAAGCAAAGGTTGCCTGCAGATGTGCTCGCAGGTCTGACACATACTGATGGGCCGTAGCAGCCCCCGTCGTGCTCAGGTCCTCCACCCCATAAAGACAGTGTAGGGGAAGAGTCATCTTCCGACCTGTCATCATCTCAAAAGGTGGGACCCCCGTAGAGCAATGGGGCTTACCTCGGATGGCCATCAGAACCAGGGGCAGCTTAATGTCTCAGTCCCTACTGCTGTTGGAGACAAACTTTTTGAGCATACTAACCACCGTTCGGTTTGCCCTTTCTGCCTGGCCCGAGGATTGAGGGTGGTAGGAGATATGCAACTGGGTCTTGACCCCAAGCATATTCCACAGGGTTGCCATTACTGTAGCTGTGAAATGGGTACCCCGATCCGAGACCACGGTCAGGGGGAATCCCCATCGACTGAACACATGGTTCACCAACAGCACTGCAGTTGTCTCTGCCGTGTCGTTGGGTGCTGGGAGGCACTCAATCCATTTTGTGAATGCACACGTAACAGTGAGGAAATATTTGTTCCCTCTGGATGACCTCACCAGCGGCCCCACCCAATCCATTTGAAGATTGGACCAGGTGAATGTCATGCCCTTTTTCTGGAGTGGTGCACGGTGCAAGGGCCGTGATGGTTGGAACTGGCTACACGTCAGACACCCCTTTACATACGCGGCGATGTCTTGGCCCATGTGAGGCCAGAATGCCACCTGCTGGATAGTGTCGTATGTAGCCTTGATTCCCCGGTGACCCCCACAGGGTTCGTCATGAGCGTGTTGGATCATGACCCCCCGATGACAGTGGGGAACTACCCACTTTGGGACACCTTGTGCAACTGGTACACAAACCAACAACCCCTTTATAATTTTTAGGTTGTCTTTCACCTCTGCCAGCTCCTTCAGCTCCAGAGACTGGCTCAGCACCTGCTCCGAAAGAGGTTGACGCACTGGGTCAGCGATATGCTGATACATTTGCCCAATTGCTGGGTCCTGTTTCTGCATTTCCGCAAGATCGGTGTTAAAACCCTGTGACCCAAGCACTACAGATTGAGGGTCAGCTCCGACATCCTGTCTAGCCCTGCTTCGGGTGACCGCCTTGACCTCAGCCACGAATTCTGGGGGTAGCCATTCCTGCTGGAACTGCCAGGGTTCACCCTCTAAGGTGCCAGATTTGGCCAACCGGTCGGCCTCATCATTCCCGTCTTTGTCGGGTCCCTTCACCTGGGAGTGTCCCTTCACCTTCCTCCAGTAAACCATCATTCCAGCCTCGGTCGTGAGCTTGTCACTGGCCAGGAACAACTCTTTGTTCTTTACTTCCTTGCCCCGGGCATTTTTCATGCCGTTACCCTTCCAATACGGAACGTGAGACACGAAGCTATGTCGGGCGTAGTTTGAGTCACTACAGATGACAAACTGTTTAAGGCCATGTGTCAGGGCCTGCTGGAGGGTGATCAGCACCCCAGCTACTTCCGCATACTGACTAGTCTTTGGTCCTAGCTTATAGCGGGTCGGCCCACAGGGAGTATTGTCTTGCCAGACTACTCCTACCCCTGCTAGCACCTGCTGTTCGTGGCGAAAAGAGCAACCGTCAACATAGGCCATGGGTAAGCCCTGGCCCACGTTCTCATCGTAGTACCGATGATTGTTCGGTAGCTCAGCAGCGGGAATTGTTTCTGGAGCTTCCATGTCAGTGTCACAGCCGTGACACACTTGGCCCAAAGCCAGGCCCTGTCCCAGGTACATTTTCTTGCTCTGTGCATAACGTACCTCTATCTCATAGCCTTGTAGGGCCATCATTCATGCCACAATCCTGTTATTTGACACCCTGCCCGCTTTCAGTCTCTGGCTATGCAGGAATGTCACAGGTTGGTGGCAGGTTTTGATGATGATCTTTTGTCCCCCAACATAACTACGGAAGTGTTCTACCGACCAGACCGTAGACAACAGGGCCTTCTCGCAGTCCAAGAACTTTTGCTCCACTGGGCTCAGGGCTCGACTGGCATATGCCACCACCCTTCGCTCTTGGTTATATTCCTGACTCAGAGCAGCCCCAAGGCAGTGCTCTGAGAACCCTGCTTCAAGGTAGAAGACCTTATTTTTGTCAGGGTAGGCCAAGCTCGGCGCACTACCGAGTCTGCGCTTCAGCTCCATCACAGCCTGTTCTGGGGAAGGCCCACACTCAAAGGGCACGTCTTTCTGCAACAGCTTGTGGAGGGGCCTTGCTATTTCAGCGTAATCCTCAATGAACTGCTGGGAATAATTACATACTCCCAGAAAGCTGCGCAGTTCAGACAGGTTAGTGGGCGACTTCATATTCTGGATAGCTTGGACTCTGCTGGACTGTGGCTGTATGCCTTGGGCTCCAACCAACAGTCCCACGTACTCCACTTGGGTCCTACACCACTGTCCCTTAGCCAGGGACAGTTTGGCCCCTGCACAGGAGAGCTGGGTCAACACATGCCTGATCTCGGCCATGTGTTCTTCCCAGGTCTGACTCCTCATCAGAATATCGTCCACATAGACCAGGTTGCCCCTGGCGGCTGCATGACTCATGGCTTTGTGCAGAAATATGTTGAACTCCGCTGGGGAGTTGGAATACCCAAAGGGGCATCGATTCCAGGTGAACTGCCTGTTTCCAAAGGAAAAGGCCAGTTTGTACTGGTCTGTTGGTTCTACCTTAAGGGTCCAGAACCCATTGGCCACATCCACTGTGGTGAAATATTTCGCTGTTGTCACCTTGAATAACTCCTGATCTAGGTAGATCATTGGCCATCGTGACAAAGGAACCTGTTTATTCAGCTGCCGGTAGTCAATGGTCAGACGCCATTTACCATTGGGTTTCAGCACCGGCCACAGTGGGGAGTTATAAGTGGAGTTACACTCCCTTATGATCTGACGCTCTAGTAGAGCATCCAACGTCTGCTTTATGGACTCGTATGCCGTGAGGGGAATGCGATACTGCCTGACATAGGTTGGGCGGGCGCCAGGGGCCGTTGGAATGCGCACTGTGTTCAAATCCGTCACCCCGCAGTCATAGGCGTCCCGTGCAAACACTTCCCGGAAATCCTGGAAATTCTGACGCAGCTGCTGACGCTGGCTTTCCGTTTCCAGGGCATCTGCCTTGCCAACCTGTTCCTGTACCTGCTCTAGGAACCCCGCTTTTGACGGCATGGCGGTATCCCGGGTCGTACTCTCGGCTGAGTGGTCCATCGGAACACCTGCGTGTACTGTGTACACAACCATCTCATCCTTATCGCTAAGGTCCACCCTGCACACCTCCTGGTTGCAGAATCCCTCTATTGGCATAATTGCAATCATCCGCCGGGGGTAGGTGTAGTACACCTGCTCGGTTCCCCCCTCCCTGGCCAAGGGACCAGGGAGCTGCCCCAGTACTGGGATGGCTAGTTCGAAATCATAGAAACCATTGTCAATTACCAGTCCCATGTCAGTGCGAGCAGGGATTTTGACATCTTGTTTTGCTATGTTCTGCACCAACAGGCAGGTGGCTCGGCCATTCCGTTCCAGTCTGGGGGTACAACAGACTGCTAGGTTCAGTCTGATAAACTGAGCTGATGGTTGGAAGAAAACCATCTCAGCGTCCATTCTCTGTCCCTTCTTTAGGACAAGGCGTACTGGAAACCCTGCTGTTGACGCAGGAATGATCAGGTCCGATTCGTTTACTACCTGGCAGGCCTGAGGAATCGTCTGACCTGACCGAATGTTCTCGGGGTCACCGCTTAGAGAGTGGGCATCTGGGTCCACCCGTGTCCACAGCACACTGTTTACTGTGTCCAGCTGGGCGCCCAGTCGAACCAATAGGTACTTCCAATAGGAAGTAGTGAGCAAACTTCCTTTTTCCGATGGAGATGGAAGCTACACAGCTTCCTTTGCTCCAAATGGACCTATGAGATGGGGGTGCCCACCACAGAACCTGTGACTGCGTCACCAGGGTCACCTGACAGCTTCGCGACAGGTCCTCGAACAGACCTTCACTGATTATGGACTTCTCAGAGCTGAGGCTAAGAATTACATCATCAACCTGCACTTCTGCCACCTGGACCCCCTCCCACCACCATGGGGTGGTAGTCCTGGACCCCCTGAGGTACCAGGGTGCACAGAAAGGACTCCCATTCATTACCGGACAGGGAGATCCACTCTTCTTCAGGGATGAAAAGGGGGTGTGCTTTACCTGGCGGGTCAAGCAGCTGCTCGGAGCACTGCTCCTGTAGTTGGGAGACCGTGGGAGTGCTGGCCTGGGCAGGACTTCCCTGTAGTTTTGGAAAGCAAGAAGAGACATTTATTCTCGTCCAGAGGAACCAGGAGGAACCTCCAACTCAGCTATAGTGTTCAGTGGGTACTGTGTGATCACAGCATAACCACTGAATCCCCCTTTTTGCTGTGCAACAGGCTTAGGGTTTTTGACCTGAGCCCACAATTTTCCACGCTGGCAGTCCACCAGAGGCTCCAGCCTGTCAAGCAGGTCTTGGCCAATGAGTAGTGGCTCTGTTTTAAACCTAGAGATGTAAACAGGATGCACCACGTTCATTGGCCCGAACCTAAGTGCCACCCACACTCGGTGTGTGATCCTGGCATGATCCTGGGTATAGCTGGAAATATCTATCTTACACGGTTCTACCTTAAGTCTGATGCCTTTTCCTTTCGCTACTCGTTTGAGCTCGCTGAGTAGATCGGCTGACATCAAACTAATTTCAGCCCCAGTGTCAATCAGTGCTTCTCTATCTAAGACGTTTTCAAGAGAAACCTTGATATAAATACGCCTTGCTTTGCCTTTCTGGCTGAGATTCCCTAAGAATTGTAGGAAGCCTGCCTTTTCTTTGACTTCAGGGGCGGGGTCAGCGCCCAACTCAGAGTCACAGCCTTCTTCCAGGCAGGAACCCTCCCACCCAATCAGATAGACTGAGGGAGGGGCTTGGGACGGATCCCCGCCTCCTCCAGTGAGAAGGGGCGTGGTCCCCCTAAGCTCATTCACACTTCCGGCATTCGGTGCGGAAGGTTTACCCTGTCCTGATCTCTCAGGCAGGGCTTGTTCAAGCCTGGCCAGGCGGGCTGCAGTTGACTCCCTTCGTCCAGTCTTATTATAGGCTCTGCCTGAGCCCTTGCCTTCCCCGTAGCGCTCACGGCGGCTCTGACGCTTAGTGCGGTCCTGCCTGCCTATTTTGCGCCGGGGCTTAGCGAGCTCAGGAACATCAGCTGCCTCGAGCTGAGGCGAGTCGTCAACCCTGCTGGCTTTAGTGGCGAACACAGCCGTTTTAGCAGGTTTTTGCTCTGAGGAAGCAGAGACTTCAGCTCCCCAGGCTTTTTGAGCCAACCTTCTAATGTCAGACATTTTCATCGCTTTTGCATCAGTGTGCATCACAATCATTTTCCTGACTGAGGGATGCAGATTAGCAATGAATAAACCTTTGAAATTCACGTTCTCTTCGCAACCCTCTTCATTCCGCCCTGCAAAATAAGTGCGCCTAAGCCTCTGATAATAGTCGCGAGGGGCTTCAGCTTTTTCGTGCTTAATATGGTGCACAGCGGCCACGGCAGCTATGGGATCGATAAAAGCCGAAAATTCTCCGATCATTGCCTGACACAGCTCCTCAAAGCTATTACAGACCTCCGGTCCTTGTCTAGACATCCACTCGTGGACCGCTCGGCTGGTAGTTTTCCTTACTAACATAGCCTTTTCCTGTTCGGATGCTTCGGGCATAAACTGCAAAGTATATCTCAGCTCATCGATGTAGGTCTCCACATTATTCCCTGACACTGACGGGTCAAACTTTTCTACATCTTTGGCTAACTGCCTCAGGGAGTGGAGGTTAATTTTTACGGTTTCTCCGCGGGCAGGGAGACGGCCGTGATCAGGAGCAGGGGGTCTATGCCTGAACTGACTCGCCCTTGCGTTTCGCGCAGGACTCGGCGATCTCCCCCATGCCAATCCGACCACAGACCCTGGCCGGGAGAAACCTCCTGGGTGAGCGCTCCGGGCTGCTAGGTGGGCTGGCATGCAAGTGGGATCTAGTCTATTTTGCTTCCAGTACGGCAGCATCTGACTCCTTTTGCCTTTCCTGGCTGAGCTCATTTAAACTCTCAATTTCTTTTTCTTTTTCTTTCAAGCTCGCTTCCAGGTCTCTCCTAGCTACCTCAGCCGCAGTTTCTCTAGCAGACAAGTCATCTAATTTACCTAAAACTTCCCTGAGTCAGTCTTCACTTTCCTCATTTTTCACTCTCTTTTCTCTGATTATATCCAACAACTCAACTCGCTCCGCCTTATATCTTTCTAGCGTTCCCTGAAGCTTTTGAAACTTTGTCAGCTCGGACAAAGACAGTTCCAGCTGTTTAGCTAGATTTAAGGCGAAACTCGATAGGACCAGAACTGCTTTCACAGACCCTCCTGTGTTAAGCTGGTTCGCTACCTTAGCTACTAAATCTACTTGCAGCTTCTCAATATCATCAAAGTTCAACTTTTCGATACCACTCCAGTAACCAGGATTGTCGTCGCTAGAAATAGTACTTATAAGCGACTCCACTTCAGACATTTTAGCAGCCATTGTCATTACGTCTGTAGGGAAAACCGGTTCAGGGACGCCAAATATGTAATCATAGTGGCTCTCTGAAGGCACCAGTTCTGTAGGGTTTGGGCATTTACTGAGACAATTATTAATTGTAGCAGTAAATCACAAAGTTGATTCTTTTGATGGCTTTAGAATCCAACCATGCGATATAACTCAAACAACGCACACACACAGGTACTAATACACGAGGATACATTTATTAATACATAGAATATGCATATAAACCTAACAGATCTTATCGAGAGGGTTATCAGAATACAAAAGGTATATATTCAATCAGTTACAAAGTGTTACACATATCAAGAGGACATACGTTCAGTATATCATTCATTAAGACCGTTTCATAAATGAACTTGGTTACAACTTCTACATTAGATACTCAAAACAAGTACATAACTCTTAGGAATTAAATTGATATTAACTGGTTGGGATAACAATTGAATTCTCGAGCTGTAATGCATTGAAGTTGAATACTCATCCAATCTTTGGGGATTCAGATCTTCCTGCGGGCACAAAGAAACAGTTGCAGGCTGTTGCTGTCCAATCCGCGCTCTCTGGCTCCGTGCCAGGCTGTGCTGTGCGGCTTGCGACGGTGCGCTGCTGATGCTCACTGTTGGCTTTAACTAGCAAAGTTTGTGCACAGGAGAAAAGATGACTGTGGGTCCCAGCAAGTCAGGAAGAGGACCGGTTCGTTCCTGATGAAGAGCTAGTTCTGAATAGTGATTCAGCTGTCCACAGTTCCGACCTGTTCACAAGGCCTGCTGCTGGTTACTCTCTGGCAACCTCCACTCTAGACTCTTAGAACAAAGGAAGGTTCTGGCACTGGGACATACTGGCCGTTCCATGGTTGTCCGGGCTGAGTCTCAGGATGGTCAGGAGGCGCGCTGCGAGAATGTCCTGCCCTTGGGATTCTCCTTTGAATTCCCTTTAGAATTGTTGAATCTGAATCTGAATCTGAATCTTGTTGAATCTTCCCTTCTGAATCTGAATCTCCAGGCTCTCTGTGTTGCCTGTTTTTACCTGGAGGAACTTCAGCTCATTGATTGGCTGAAAGTTCCATGGGCATCAGAGTCCCATGTGGGTTACTCGGCCCTACCAGTCCCTGATTGGTTGATCAAGGTGAGATATGAGTCACTTACTCCTGACACTTAGTAATGCAGTCCAGATGTCCAACTGGCACTCCCTAGACAGATAGGCGCCAATGGATGACCATTGATCATGATAGCCAGGCTTAGCTAAGTGCATCCCCCTTTGGGAGCTGTCCTTATCAAAAGAAAACATCTTGCATGAATAGTTTCTCTGTGGCTGCACCACAGAGATGAACAGAGAAATGGGGCCTCATTTGGGAAGGCTCAGAACACTTAATTCTTTCTATTAATAAGCCTCACCGCTACACGTCAGAGAAACTTTAAGAGTATTACTTTTTTTTTTCTTTTTCCAAAATACAGTAT
Source organism: Lepisosteus platostomus (assembly GCF_059453375.1). Taxonomy (NCBI): domain Eukaryota; kingdom Metazoa; phylum Chordata; class Actinopteri; order Semionotiformes; family Lepisosteidae; genus Lepisosteus; species Lepisosteus platostomus. Next base: position 27,357 of record NW_028291676.1, read on the forward strand.
GGAATCTAGACACCCGAGCAGATGGATTTCCAATCAGCACACGTTACACTAAACGCTAGAAAACAGGGGGATTTCTTTACGCAGTTATCAGCACACCCGGTATTCGCGTATAGAAGCCGCGGTGCTGTGCTGAACTTAAACTCACAGCAACATCAGTTATTCTGTGCGACTGATTCTCATTTCATTCTAAACTCGCCCACCCAGGGACGCCATTAAATGTAATGGTTTGATGGGTTTACTGAGACAATTATTTATTGTAGCAGTAATCACGAGGTTGTTAGTTGGGGCTTTTAGAAAATCAATCGTCAGAACAACTAACAACGCACACACAGGGGTTCAATACACTAGATACATTTATTAATATAAATTGTGCACCAAACATATACTAGTCTGCCTGGATACGAGTGGCAGACCTTACTGTGAGGGTTATCAATATACAAGGTATATAATCCCGAAGAGATGCAAACACAAAGAGATACACAACAGAGAATATATGTCAATATATATCGTTCGGTTACCAAATCGCTAATCAGTGTTATTACCCACTGTTACTCTAAACTCGGAAGTAAATACATTACTCATGAATTAAATTGATAACAACTTGTGTTGAGGTACAATTGAATTCTCGAGACGCAATGTAGAACATGGGGTTTACTTATCCACTGTGTATGGATTTGGAATTTCCCGGCACGAACACCAAACCAGCTGACAGGCTCTGTTGCAGCCTCTGTTCCAGCAGTTGTCCAATGGGCGTTGTCCCGGCATCCTCTGGCTACCGGCCAACCAGTCAAGGTGCAGCTCGGAGTAGGACGAGCGGAGGAATCTGACTGCAGCGCGCAGGGCAGTCGTTGCTCCGAGGGGATCTACCAGCAGTCCGGCTGGCTGGTAGAAAGTCTCTATGCACAGAGTGTGACCGCGAGTCCTCACAAGTCACTCTTGTGCCTGGGAAGAAGCTGGTTCGTTCCTGGACCAGCACTGCTTCTGAATAAGCTATTCAGGTTGTCGACGAGGATCCAGCTGTAGGGTCCAACTGTCCAACACAAACACAATCTGTAGCGTTTAGCGTGACATAGTCTTGCAGGCATCGTGCTGTCTCACTGCAATACTATACCGCTGGAGGAAACAGTCCATCTGGCCATGAAACTCATTTGAACGTCTAGCTACAGCAACTAACAATATCATGATTTATTCAGGATTTGTGGAATCAGCACGTCCCGGAGACAGCTTCCGAAATCGTGAGCATTCTCTGGTGGTGTCCTGCAGGGCTTTTGCGGGTGTGCGTTGGTGGTATAGTGGTGAGCATAGCTGCCTTCCAAGCAGTTGACCCGGGTTCGATTCCCGGCCAACGCAGTGGCGATTGGTTCTAAATGCTGTCATGAGCCTTGGATCGTGACTAGCAAAGCGAAGCCTTTTGAAAGAGCTAAAGCACTGCAAAACGGAATTGAAGGAGAATCTTACAGGGGATTCTGAGCGGTGTCTGCATACACGCAGTCCGATACGGGTGCTGAAAGCTTGAGCTACTCTCAATGTCATGCTGCCTTTCCCCGGAGTAAATCTGTTACATTGAAAGAATGCTTCTGGCAGGTTCAAAAAGGGACCCTTGTTAATTGGAGAAATCAATGATTTCGAATGAATTCTGTATGCGTTAAAAGACAGCTATACACAGAAAACATGCAGGACACTGCTCATGATGTCTCAGTGCGTTTTTTCCAAGCCATCTGACAAAGCCCGCCCACTGAAAACTGCAGCAGATCGTGTAAAGACGTTCAACTTTGTAACTACTGCACGCACAGGAAGCAGAATAAATTCCTCTTTTCAAACTGTCAAAGGTTTGCTTTGCAAACGCTGCAGGACATCGCACAATCTCTTTTGAACGGGGACAAACCATTTCTTATGGGGCGCAGTAAGTACAGACGTTTAAAAAGCTCCACTCATGCCGACGATGCAGCATGAAGAAGCGCAACCTAACGTTTGACAGACAAAAGCCGGGCGCCGCTACGAGCAATATGAAATCAAACTGACAGCACACGGCGTTTCGCGCTGACTCAAAAGTGATCTCGACAGACGCTGTTCTCTGCATAACGCTGAAAGAGCTAAAGAGCGTTTCTGTTGAGACGTAACAAGCTCGTTTCTTTCTACCATGATGTCACCATGACCAAATCTGTCTTTAAACACCTTGCTCAGTCTCTGACGAGACTGTCAAAAATTGCTTTCGCCGATTGTATTGCAAACCGGCGGAAGCGGGGTATTGGGAAAAGTTTTCAACTAGCAATGATCGCGCCTCGGCTAAACCTCACAGGCTACGATACTGCCACTGCGCAAAGCTGACGGTTGCCAGGCAACCGCGGGGATCCTATGGAAATCGTTATCGATCGTCTCATGACATGTCGTTGCTATAACGCTTCATATTTGTCGTCTTCTTCTTCTTCTAGCTTGAGGTTTTGAAGAATTTCATGACAGACAAGGGCTCCGTTGGGAACAAAGGGCGTTGTGAGAAAACCGTTGCTTATTTTCAGCAGCAGAAATACAACCCTTTAAATACAAGATGACAGAACAATGACGAAGGGCATGCCGGGAGGAACTCATGCACTACAGAGGAAAGGGGGCGGGCACGTACAGTTCACATTCAAGCCACAAGTACTCTTCTTGGATGTTGCACAAACAAATCCTAACGTATTGAAAGCATTGCAGCATGTTTGTGTCCCACTTCCCGTGGCTGCGGGACGACTGACACGAACGGACAAACACAATCTGTGGCGTTTAGCGTGACATAGTCTTGCAGGCATTGTGCTGTCTCACTGCAATATTATACCGCTGGAGGAAACAGTACATCTGGCCATGAAACTCATTTGAACGTCTAGCTACAGCAACTAACAATATCATGATTTATTCAGGATGTGTGGAATCAGCACGTCCCGGAGACAGCTTCCGAAATCGTGAGCATTCTCTGGTGGTAGGGGCGTTCAAGATGGCGCTCAGGTGGGAGGTAAAGTTTAGTGGTTGGGGAGTTTTTTTGAGTTTTTCATGACCTGAATGTTAATTTTTGCTTTTTTTGACTACAGAAAAATAAGGACTTAACACTAGTTGTTTAAACTTCAGTTATAATTGAAAGACAAAAAAACGATTTTTTTTTAGGTTTAAAAAGTCCGATATGAGTAACACTGGGAAAAGAAAAGAGAGTGCTGGGTCTTCGAAGGAGAACTCTAAGATACCTCAATCGTATATGTATAGCACTACAAAAAAATCGATGGCAACTAAAGGGAAAAGTGAAGCAGCTGCAGGGGCAGCAAGAGGGCGGAGGCGCCGCGCGCCCGGCCGACGTGTTGGACCGGTGCGCTTTACGTGCTGAAATAAACACGCGACAGCCCCGAAATGTTTCCAGAGTGCTGTGCACTGAAGACTTGCCTGGTGCTCCTCCGTGCAGATTGTTTGTCCTCCTCCAGTGCGGGACGAGCCAACACAAGGGAGCGCATTCGCCAACATCCAGGCACGCAATGCGATTTGGAAAGCAGCACACGAACGATCCTTCAGTCCCGCTCGGGGGGCACGGAACCCCCGCCACACACAGCTTCAAGTAGCGAGTCAGGCGCCGGGGCTTTCGCTTACGGCCACACCACCCTGAACACGCCTGATCTCGTCTGATCTCGGAAGCTAAGCAGCGTTGGGCCTGGTTAGTACTTGGATGGGAGACTGCCTGGGAATACCAGGTGCTTTTGCTCTCCCGGCCAGCAGGGGTCGCCGTTGGTGCCGTAGGCTTTGGGAGGAAAACCTGCAGGATGGAAAGGTGATCTATAGCCTCATCTCTAGAGATGTTTTGTTGCTGTGGCATGTGTGACCCATATTCAAAAAAAAAAAAAACGTCTGTAAAACGAATATCGAAGCTGCCTCTAAATCTGCAAATGAAGATGAGTCGATAAACCACTCGTTTTTCGTATAACTAGACATATATTCATTTGTTACCGATTTCATTCATTGAGCACGGATACAATAGAGGTACAGCCATTCACTGTTTGACATGTCTGCACTGGTACAGAACCGAGCAATCAGAAAACGGGTGAAACTGTCTTTAGACTCAGCATACAGTACCGAGGCCCCCCATGACCAAATAAAGGCTAACCTCGATAATCAGCCTAAAGAACGCAGACTACAGCAAAACGACTGACTTTGAAAAGGGAATGAACGTCCGGAAGGAGTAGTGGAACTAGCTTGAGATGCTTCTCCGGACCCCTAACTAAAAGCCAGCGAGAACCAGCAGCGGCGTCCACTCCTGTCGAACCGGGATCCTTCCGCAGCCACGCAGCTCGTGGTGTCCTAACCCTCCCGTATCTGATTTTGGACCAAGCACATCAGGGGAGAGCGCAAACGCAGTCCCCCACTACCAGAAATTATGCAGTCGAGATTCCCACATTTGGGGAATTCGCAGGGGTCAGCACAGCCGGAGTGCAATGGCCGAGCCTCGCCCTGGGTGAACCGATTTCGATTTTTAAGAACTTTATTTTCTTTTCACAATAAAATACAGGACATCACAAATCAGAAAGCTTTACATTAATATACATACTTAAAACAGTATATATGATCACATCTCATTACATTTTGACACGGTAACAGTTACATAGTAACAATTTCTTTTTTTCTGGTGCAAATCACATTCTTTACTTAAACATGATAATGTTTTTCACAGTCTCTTGAGATATTGACCTATGCTCTCTATTTCCCACAGATTTTCTGCTTCCTCCCTCCCTTCTCTCCACAGATCTCTGAGGTAATAGTGCTCTCGGGTGATGAACAGGGCCAGGCTACCTGCTGCCTTGACTGGGACCTCGATGCCTTTGAACAGCCCCATGTTCCTCACTCTCCACAGGGCGTCTTTCCCACTGTTCACCACGGCCCAGATCCTGTCAAACACGTCAGGAGGAAGTTTGACAGGAGAGATGCCGTATATGACGAAAGCAGCGGTCAGGGTAAATTGGGGCGAGAGAGCCTGCAACCAATCTTCAAACGGTGCCCAGAAGGCCTTAGCAAAAAAACAGGACCACACGAGATGGGTCACAGTCTCCTCCTCGCCGCAGCCCACCCTAACGCAGCGAGGGCTGGGGGTGAGGCCCCTACGGTACAAGAAAGTTCGTACCGGTAAGCACTGGTGGATGACACTCCAGGCTAAATCTCTGTGAATGTTGCACAGAAACTTAGAGGATGTGTGTTTCCACACCTTCCTTGTTTGGGCTGATGTTAAAATGCCCACAGGGGTCTGCCTATTATTCTGGGGTGCAACGAAATCTTCCAGTTTTTGGACGCTGACATCTCGGAGGGGAATATGGCCAATTGGGTGAGATCTTAGAAAACTTTTAACTGTCCCATAAATTGCAGGGCATGAGTCAGAGAGTGGGACATCCAGCTTGGGTCTGACACCCCACACTCTGAACACCTCCCTACCTACCCAGAGCCTGGAAAAATAAGTCCAGGTACGCGCTGCAGGTGCTGTTGTAAAGCCTCTCAGCACAGAGGCCAGGAAAATGCACAGCAGCTTCGTAGCAATATCTGGGACAGAGGGTAGCGGCCTGTACATTATTTCCCTTCTGAGTCTTTCCTGCTTCCCACCCCATAGAAATTGAAACATCAATCTCCTCAGCACCGCCGCAACACGGTGTGGGATTGGGAAGGTAGAAGCCAGAAAAATCAAGACAGGCAAGAGCTCGGCTTTGATGACCAGCAGCTTCCCTGTCATGGTGAGGTCTCGGTCCTTCCATTGCATCAGTTTTTTGTTTAAGATTGGCAATTTGTTCTGCCAATTTACTGTTCCCATCTCTTCTCCAAAATACACCCCCAGGACCTTAATTCTCTTCTCTTGCAGCCTGAGATCATGTCCTTCTTTTGGCTCCCTCCAGTTCTGATAAAAAATCTCACTCTTAGATTTGTTAATTTTTGCAGAGGAAGCCAAGGAGAAACGATCACAGCACTGCAGAGCTCTGCTAATTGAGGCATTGTCAGAGAGGAGCAGGGTGACGTCATCCATGTATAGAGATGTCTTTACCTCTCCTCCCCCACTTCCAGGCACTGGTATCCCATTAATGGCCTGATCCTGGCGCAAGGCACAGGCTAAGGGCTCCATAGCCAAAATGAATAACAAGGGGGATAATGGACAGCCCTGCCTCACCCCTGAACAGACTTCAAAGGGGCGTGATCTATTGCCATTAACCATTACTCTGCTGTTGCTACCTGTGTACAGCAGGTTAATCCACTTTCTCATGATGGGGCCAAACTTCATGTGCTCAAGTACCGATGTTAAGTACTGCCGGTTTAGGCGGTCAAAGGCCTTTTCTAGGTCTACACCTAAAATGCACAGAGGGAGGGAGCGATCCTCTGAGTACAGACAGACATCCCTCAACAAGGCCAGGTTGTCGCTCATCAGGCGTCCTGCTATCCCACAAGTCTGTTCTTTCCCTACCAGTGAGGCCACTACATTTTGTAGGCGCAGGAAAAGGGCTTTGGACAGGATCTTAGTGTCCACGCCTAACAGGCTGAGGGGTCTCCAGTTCTTTATGTCATTCTTTGCTCCTTTCTTAAACAAGAGAGAGATAGTGCCTTCTCTTAAGGAGTCAGGCAGCAATTCTGTCTTATAGCTTTCCTCGAATAGGAGCAGTAGCGGATCCTGAAGCAGATCCCAAAAGGTGCAATAAAATTCTTTAGGGAGCCCGTCAGCACCCGGAGTTTGCCCCTTCTGTAAGCTCTCCATAGCCTGTCTCAGCTCTTCTACTGTCAAATCCCTCTCAAGTACTTCCCTATCTTCTTCACTCAAAACGTTTTCTAGCTTTGAGGTAAAAAAATGAATTTTTTCATCCTTTACCTCTGTAGAGCTGTACAGTCTTGAGTAGAAGGCCTCGGTGCAGGAGAGGATAGCACTCGGCTCTGTTCTCTCTCGTCCCTCCTCATCAACTACACTTTCCATGACAGACTTGGAGCCTACCACTTTCCTGAAAAAGAGGCGAGTACACTTCTCATTTTCTTCCAAGAACTGCACTCTGCTTCTTAACAGCACTCCTCGACTACTTTCTTCGGCTATGCTCCGGATGTCCTTTCTTGAAAGGGTGATATCCTCAAGCACATCGAAGCCACTGTGCAGCATCGTGTAGAGACGCTGCAGCTGCCTCTGTTTCCTGGCTAGCACTCCTCTCCGTCTGGCAGCAGCCTTCCTTCCCTCAGCCATGAAAAAGGCCTTTGTCCTCACCTTCACCTCCTCCCACCACTCTCCTACTGACCCGTACAGACACTGCAAGGACAACCACTGTGATAGTTTCTCCTTGTAGCGGGATACTACCCCCTCATTCTCTAGCAGCTTTGTGTTGAGTTTCCAGAGGCCTGTTCCAAAGACAGTCCCGCCCTGGAGTTCCACTCTACACCCTAAAGCCTGATGATCTGAGAAGAAGACAGGCTGAAGAGTGACCCCAACAACTTTCACTCTCTCTGAGACAAAGCAATAGTCAATTCTGGAGCTGCTATTCCTCCCTGACCATGTATATCCTGCTGTTGTGGGATATATACATCTATATGTGTCTGAGAGTTTAAAGTCTTGAACTAAGTTTTGCAGGGCCAGTGAGCTGGAATCCAATTTTATCGGAGAGCTAGACTGCCTGTCTGTGTGCTCTAAGATACAATTAAAATCCCCTCCCACTATCACGTCTGTGCTACATAACAATAGGGGAGAGAGTGCCTTGAGTAGCTCCACCCTTCCTCCCACGTCAGTAGGACAATACACATTGATTAGCCGCAGGTTAACGGTCCCCCATTCCACATCCACACACAGCAACCTGCCATCTATGACCCTCTGAATACTTTTCAATTTGAAAGCCCATCCTTTGAAAAGAATGGCCACGCCAGAGGCTCTGTTGTTATTGTCCCCTGACCAAACAGAAGGCCCTTTATCCCACCTATCTTCAAAGCTTTTATACCTCTCTTGATAGGCTAAAGCACACTCCTGCAACATCAACACATCTCCCTCTCTCTGCTGGAGGTAATCAAAGACACACTGGCATTTAACTCTGTCATTGATACCTCTGGTGTTAAGAGAAATTATGTTTAGAGCCATATTACATAAGAAAGTGGAACCAGTCTTTACAAAACACATTTCTCTTCGGTCTCACCTGTTACCTTCTTCTTTTTCTTTTTCTTCTTACCAATTTCCTGCCAGCCATCCTCTGAATGAGCCTTCATCAGGGTGGCAGCAGTAAAAGCATTCACGGAGTCCATTTCAAGGAAGGGGGTAGAAGGAGGGGTGGAGGGGTTCCAGCTGTCCCCATCGCCATGCTCTCCTTCCTCCTCGCTCGGGGAGAAAACAGAGTCATTTTTCCTTTTCCTCAAGTCCAGCTCCTGGGAGCACTGAGGGGAAAGGGGTGCAGCCGATGCACCAGTCTCCTCTTCCCCCTCACCCACCAGCTGTTGCAGATCCTCCGTGACGGACTGGATGGAGGAGAGGAGGGCATCTGTAGCACTTGCAGAGTCTGAGAAAAGCAGCTCCGCTGAATCCTGGGTATCGTCGCTGGACCCGCTCCACCGGGGGGCCCCACACTGGCCCTCGTTCTGAGGAGCAGGAGTGGGGGAGGGGTCCTTGCTGTTCTCTGGGGTTTTCAAACCCTCGTCTTGTCTGGTGCAGTCTGCGGTTGTGGGAGCGTAGTGGATTTCTCTTCCACTGGCCCCGGAGCCACAGCAGGACTGATCCTGGCTGGAGGCTGAGACTCTTTGTCCAACAAGGGTTCTTTGTTTGACTTGTTGTTTGCTTTGGATTTTCGGGCCGGTTTGGCTGAAACAAGCACTGCCTCATCCTTTCTCATTTTGAGTTTATTGGCGTAGGCGTGAGGGCAGTTCTTAAAAATGTGTCCTTCCGAGCCACATAAATTGCACTTTGGCAGCATTGAACAGTCAGAGGCTAAATGTCCCTGTTTGCCACAGGTCTTGCAGCATTTCACAGTGCAGGACAATGCCAGGTGTCCCACAGCACCACAGCGCCGACACACCTTTGGTTGTCCCACATAAAAAACATAGCCATTGCAGGCGCCCAGCCGGATTGTAGAGGGCAGGTGCCTTAAGCCTCCATTTACATTGTCCGGTAGCAAGCGAACCTCGAATTTCCTTGCTCCTGTTTTTATACCGTCAACATCTCTAACCTCAGTTCCATGGTGGACGGTGCAGTACTGCTTAAGCCAGGTGTGAATGTCCTCCGTCTTTGCCAGTTCCGAGAACATAACAACATGCACCGTTTTCCTCTCTCTCTGTGTCAGAGGCTGCAAGTTGATCTTCTCAAGGGCAGGAACTTTCCCTCTTTTTGCCTCAAACACATCCACACATTGTTCAAACAGAGAATAGGTAGCAAAAACAACCTCAAATGCTTTCTGACCTGGGAGAGCGAAGATGAAATCCAAGTGCCGAGGTTCAAAGCCAAGTTCCTTCTGTAACACTTTTCTGCTGAACTGCATACGATCCATGAAGAGGTCATCCAAAAGCTCAAAACGTACAGCATTCTTGCGGGATCCAAAGGTTGCCATCTCAAACTGCAAAACAAACACTGCTTCCACAAAACAAGAAAACAACCCAACTACTCCAACTACAGGCTGATCAAGGTATCTCCCCTGCCAGGTAAGCCGAGAGCCGCAGGCGATGAGCCCGGAGCTGAACGGGCCCCACTGGCTCGTTTGTAAGGCCAGGTGCATTGCCAACCACGACCGGCAGGGCAGAGGACTTGAAGGCGGCCTGGGCTCCTGCAGCTGTCCAGCCACGCACTCTGGTTTCTCTTCATCTCGTACAAATCTTTTGCCTTTTACTAAAAATTTCCATGGAGAGGAGCATGAATGAGTTCCATACAATTTTTGTGCTTCCCTGCCTTCGGGTGGGGCGCAGCTGGGCTGGTCAAAGAGAGAAAACAAAACCGCTCACAATCGCTCTTACAATGCAGTAAGTAGCACAGGCTACTTAAACACATGAATGCAAAACAGCATTTTTCAGCTGATTTAAAATGTACCTAAAGGAGAAGCATTATTGAAGACCATCAATTACCAAGAGCTTTTGTCAAAGGTTTTGGTGGTCATTTTGAATGACCACAGAGCGCTGTGACCTCGGTTTTACATCTCATCCAAAAGACAGCGCCCTTTTACAACACAGCATCTCCGTCACTATACTGGGGCATTGGGACCCGCACAGACCTCAGGGTGAGCGCCCCCCCGCCGGCACCATTAACACCGCTTCCAGCTGGAAGCTTTGTTTTTCCCTGTAGCTCACCCTCACCCGGGTACTGACCTGGCTCACACCTGCTTAGCTTCAGTGGGTTTTCAGTTGCGAGTTGCAAGGGGATGCAAGTGATGGAGCCGCTCGCTGCAAAAGCCACTGCATTGGCCGGGAATCGAACCCGAGCCTCCTGCGTGGCAGGCGTGAATTCTACCACTGAACCACCAATGCTCAGTGCCTGGGCCTTCAAAAAAGACGCTTTTTTGGTGCTCTGTGCAAAACGCATCGACATCTGCTTCCAGCTGCAAAATGCCATTCGCGGACACTGAAGAACTTCCAAGGCAGCGGGTACAAGCGATTGGGCGTTTTAAAACCACCAGGAACAGCAAAGAGGCGCGCTTCTTTGCTTGTGCCGAAACACACCGACTGGAGGCGGACAACGTAGTCGGCAGGATTGGAACCTGCGCGGGGAGACGCCAATGGATTTCTAGTCCATCGCCTTAACCACTCGGCCACGACTACAGCAATCCCCGCCGCCGCTGCGTTCTTGCTACAATCTTACCTGGATCGCGAGGCGCCGGCGGAAACCTATTTCAAAGTCGTTCTCCGTTTCAAAAAAACATTTCCAAAATACAAGCCTTGCAGACAGACACGCCTCAGAGGACTTAAGGGTGGCTTCATGTCGGAATGATAAAGTCTCCCCGTCCGGACATGAAAATGCCACTTTGTTACACACAAAAAAGAATCAACAACAGAGAAATGCCCACAAGCATTTGAAAAGCCGCACCACGTCGCACTTGAAATAGCTCTTACATTAGTGGTAGACGCAGGAATCGCCTTTTTATTTACGCTCTTACCAACGCGATGGAAAGCAAAACAAAGCAAAGCAGAGCAAAACAAAACAAACAAACGAAAACCCTCACGTCCTGCACTTGCATATAACGCCGTTACGTGCCCAAGCGGTATTGTACGTCATCCTAGCACTGCACCCCGGGTCGTACGGTATATGGGAACGAGCACACGCCACGAATCGTCTCGAATCACTCCCTACAGCTGTAAGGCGCCTTGAAGCGTGCACCCCCAACATTCTTCTTTGCGCATCTGTGAAAGGTAAACTCTTGAGCAAACTCTGAACCAGCTCTAAGGAAACTAATCTGATTAGACGTTACTTTGACTCATCTTCTTACGCTCAGTGCCGGATTGCTCAAACTCAAGCTAGGGTTAGGGTTAGCATTCCCACGCTACTTAGACACTTTGTTTACGCTCAGTGCTGGATTTTGGGAACTTCAGGACGAGTGGGAATTTTCTCCTATCTGTCCATTCTGTTTTGTTTTGGAGACTCTTGGCTGCCTATGTTGTTCAGTGCAGCGTGAAGGAAACATTTTCCAAAACTGTGTCAGCTCAAAAGTTGTAAGAAAACCTCTCCAGCTGCTTTAACTCTCTTCATTTTTGTCATTTAATATGACACTCGATGTATAACTGGAGCCTCACATATGCAAATGGTGAGGCTCCAGTTCGACACCCAGTTCGACACCACTTTACAGTATATGACAAAAGCATGGCAGACTGTGCCGGACCAGCTGGTAACTTCCGCTTATTTTGACCATATTAAACATTGGAAATCCTCCCACTTGCATTTGTGACACTTGATTTTGGCTCCACCTAAGACACTCTTAAATCTTCAAACACTTTTCTCTTCTCCCGCAACACACTTGTCTGTCGGCACTATGTGGCAGCGTTGCATGACAACCCATCTCACCACGGAAAGGAACCTAACAGCTTTGGTAAGAGAGTAGAATTACCTGAGGAACTGCTTTCCATGGAAGCAGGACCAAGCGATGTATCATTTTTATAGTACCAGGAAAGGAGAAGCGGCACTTCGCCTTTGCCGCACAGGCACAAGGTGACGTGCGACAGACGCCGTAGTCGGCAGGATTCGAACCTGAGCGGGGAGTCCCCAATGGATTTCAAGTCCATCGCCTTAACTACTCGGCCACGACTACAGCGAGCTCTCCTCCGCCGCATTCCTCCTATAATCTAACACGGAGTGCGAGGTGGCTGCGGAAACTTTTTTAAAGTCGCTCTCCGTTAAAAAAAAAATACCTTTCACAAGATACATGCCGGCAGACAGACACGCCTCAGAGGGTTTAAGGCTGGCTTCACATTCAAATGATAAAGTCTCCCCGTCCGGATGTCAAAATGCAACTTTGGCAGACAGAAAAAACATCAACAAACCACAAATGTGGACAAGGATTTAACAAGCTGCACCACACTGCACTTTCAAAAGCATTTACATTCGTGTTAGATGCAGGAATTGTCTTTGTTTTGCGCGCTTACGAACGCCATAGAAAATGAAACAAAACAAAAGCCCTCAGCTCCTGCACTTGATTATAATGCCGTTACCTGTCGAAGCAGGAATTTACGTCATCTTACCACTGCAACATGGGGAATAGAGGGAAATGAACACACGCTACGAATCGTCTCAATCACTCCCTAGAGTCGTAAGGCACATTGAAGGGTGCACCCCCATCATTAATCGTTGGGCCTCTGTAAAAGGAAAGCTGTTGAGCAGTCTTTGAAACAGCTCGGATGAAACACTTGATTGCTTCCATGTGCATCTGGAGCCCACTTCTTATTTTCACTTCACGCCGCCCAAAGCATTTCTAAAACAGGAGATTCGCGTTTGGGAATGCGCCCTGCCCTACAAATAAAACAGGTCTACGGGTCTGAAACCTGCTCCACGGAAAACAGTTCTGTTGCGCTTTTGATCAAAGGGAGATTCTCTGTTCTTACTTTTTGATGACATGACACCCAAAGGGGCTTCTTTGGAGCTGGATTCCAACCAGCATCCTAAAGTTTCTTGGCGGTGTCCTTTACAGTCCTCTGTTCGGTCAACAAGGAACAGAAGGGGGCAGCTTTCCTCACACATACAGTGCAATGTACTGTAGTGTTCCCCTTCATTGAATTCGCAGTTCTGCATCAGACCTCAAACTGGTTTCCTTAGCTTGGATTTAAGCCACGAAGCAGGCTTCTACTGTATAAACGTCTAGAGGAATCACAAACTATTTGAGAGGCCATCATCCCATTGGGAACTGACAAAGTCTATCCCTAAACACCTAGCGCAGTCTCTCGAGAGACTGTCAAAAATTGCTTTCTCCGTTTGTGCTGCAAGTAAGTGAAAACGCGGTCTCAACCCAGAGCCACTTGGCAGCAGCGGCACGTAAATACTGTTACTGCCACTGCTCGATACCGACGTTAGCCTACTATACCATGTTCAGCCACCGCTAGAAGGCTCTAGTACTGGAGCAAACAAAAGGAGGGCCAACGTCAAACGTAGAGAGCGACGAGGATGGGATTTGAACCCATGCGTGTAGAGCACAATGGATTAGCAGTCCATCACCTTAACCACTCGGCCACCTCATCGACAAAAGTGGGCTGTCCAGACATGGGTTGGCGCGCTCCAGATGATCTTTTTCTTTTTTTTCCCTCGTACTCGAGGGTCCTTTTCCTGTTCCACATGCGATTTCAACATTTTCCTTGGGAGATGTCAAGCCAGCAAGCCACTGCTGTGGTTCAGTGGCCAGTGTGGAGTTCAGTGGCCCTGTTGTACACAGAAAGCACATTGAGCTCCTTGGACATGAAAAGTTCCAGATAAAAGCCATTTGTCATCCTTTCTCTTGGTGTCGATGTTGCTATTGTATGTAAAGGTGGCAACTTGCTCAGCGAGCAGGCGGAGCACACAGCGAATGCAGATGTGTCTGAGTGGTGTGTCCAAGTGGCTGCAAAAGGACAACCATTCCGTGGCGCCGTGGCTTAGTTGGTTAAAGCGCTTGCCTCTTAAACAGGAGATCCTGAGTCCGAATCCCAGTGGTGCTTTCTTTGTTCTGTCTTCTTGAACAGAACTGGTCCTTACAGACAACCGCCTACGGCTAGACTGAATTAAATGCAAGTATTCATTTCCTGTCTTTAACGCGACTTGTTTTTCTTAAAATGGATGCAACTTGCAAAACATGAAATACAAACATTGCTAATCAGCGCTAGCGGCTGGCAAAAAAAAAGAAGTCAGCAATGTTTTTTTTCTTTAACCTTAACCCTGCTAATGGAGAAGAGTTAAACGACCGAGTCTATGCAGCTTAAACGGTGCTCATGTCGGGTTCTTAGCTGAAAGGGTGGTAAATCATGCTCACCCCAGTCCTTAATCTTTTAAAAGGATACAAAATTGAACCTAGTCGCCACATCACATACATCCTGTTCAACGATAAAAAGGTGACATCTATCCTCGATCCAGAGTAAATCCCACGTTGAGGGCATATTTTTTTCCACTTTACCATGAGTCGGGCTCAGCTGCACAGAGGCGAGAGCAGAGCAATGAGGTCACGGGGACAGGGGAGTCACACGCTGGCGGTTTAAACACGCGGAAGAAAACTGAGGGATCCACAGTATGTGGACCCTCCGTGCGCCATCAGTCCGCACTCCGGACTCTGAATCCTGCCATCCAAGTTAAGATCTCGGCGGAACCTGAGGCGCAGTTCCTTCTTAAAACGTAATCTGGTGAGCATTTCTAGAATCGTACTTGTATAGATGCAGCCTTTAATGTGTTGCTAGGTTAAAATTGATGACTTCTTGAACTTCAGTAGGCAACTGCCCTCTTGATTTCGGATTTAATTTCTTTATTACAGGGGCGCTTTTGTGAAGACAGAGTCATGTTCAGGTACTTTGCTTGATGGAGGAAGCATATTTCGGACTCTGTGATCTGCTCACCTGGAAAGGTCTGCTGTACTACTACAAGAGAGAAGTAGAGTCTGGAAGAATGGACAATTTTATGATGCTTTGGAAGATAATGTTTTTTTTTCTTTGAAATCGAAATGAATCAGAATATCAGTGCAAAAGACAAACTCTTGGTTTGGTTTAAAGAGATATGGTTTTAAAACAGACAAAATGTAGAAAACAGGTGTTTCTCACTTTTGGAAAAGAATGGACCGGGGGTAATATTTTACTAGGTGCAGTGCTGATCTCACTGGGTTACAGTCCTACAGTGTCACACCAGGGCCAGTGGCGCAATGGATAACGCGTCTGACTAAGGATCAGGAGATTGCAGGTTCGACTCCTGCCTGGCTCGGGTTGTTTTTAAACGCATCGGGCTACTCCCTAAGTAGTCTGTGCTACTTACTGCATTGTAATCGTACCCAGTAAGAGATTTCCTTCATGTAAATGAACTGCACCTGACAGCTTTAGAAAAACACCTGGGCTCAGTACGGTGCTGAGAGCTCAGCGTTGCTGTTCTAATTAGCACGCACTGCATCGGCTATGAGCCCGAACCTTTCAATTATTCCGATCAGTAAGTCAACACGTAGTCCACATGAACGGTAGAAATATTCTCTTGTCTGTCTCTTGTTTGTATAGAACTGAATGTCCCTGACAATGTACTGTTAGTTTTAATTGAAGAACGGCATTTGTGTTCAAATATACCAGACAAGTTTATGTAACTGCTCATGCGACACTCAGTTGTAATTAGTCAAGAAAAAAAAGTCGAACAACAGCTGCGGGTTTGATTCTGAACGTATGAGATTGCAGCGCCTTTTACTTCCATTGACAAATGATAGAGATTCGAAGAGAAATCCTTCAGACCAGCAAGCAAACCCATGGCTATTTCGGTTTTCTATCTAGGCAACGTTGGTGTCTGCAATAGCATACATGAAAGCGTGATGCAATTTCTGTGGCTACATTTGTTGCACGTCATGCACAGTAAGAGTGTTTCTAACACCAAATAAAAAGTCAACAATTAGCGATCACGCCTTCTCCTCAGTTAACCCACTGAAACCCTTGCTGTTAACAGTTCTTTACTGCGTGCTTTACGAGCACCTACATATCGTGTCGGTTCTTTCAGCTTTATTCATTAGGTTTTCAAAGGCATAAGTAGAGCACCAGAGGAGCGAACGCAAAATGTGTGATTATCTGAAGAATTGATTTCCACGGCAGCGGGTCCAAGCGATTTCGCGTTGTTATAGTACCAGGAAAGGAGAAGCGGCACTTCGCCTCTGCCGCGCAGGCACAAGGCGACGTGCGGCAGACGCCGGAGTCGGCAGGTTTCGAACCTGCGCGGGGAAGCCCGAACGCATTTCGAGCCCATCGCCTTAACCACTCGAGCACGACAAATGGGAGCTCGCCGCCGCCGCATTCCTCCTATAATCAAACACGGACTGCGAGGTGGCTGCGGAAACCTTTTTAAAGTTGCTCTCCGTTAAAAAAAAAATACCTTTCACAAGATTCGTGCCGGCAGACAGACACGCCTCAGAGGGTTTATGGCTTGCTTAACGTTCAAATGATAAAGTCCCCCAGTCCGGATGTCAAAATGCAACTTTGGCAGACAGAAAAAACATCAACAAACCAAAAATGTGGACAAGGATTTTACAAGCTGCACCACTCTGCACTTTCAAAAGCATTTACATTCGTGTTAGACGCAGGAATTGCCTTTGATTTGCGCGCTTACGAACGCCATGGAAAACGAAACAAAACTAAAGCCCTCAGCTCCTGCACTTGATTATAATCCCGTTACGTGTCGAAGCAGGAATTTAAGTCATCCTACCACTGCAACACGAGGAATAGAGAGAAATGAGTACACGCTACGAATTGTCTCTAATCAGTCCCTACAGTTGTAAGACGCCTGGAAGCGTGCACCCCCATCATTAATCTTTGCGCATCTGTGCAAGGTAAACTCTGGAGCAGTCTCTGAAACGGCTCAAAGGAAACACGTGATTGATTCCATGTGCATCTGGGGTTCATTTCTTATTTACATTTAATTCAAGGGAAAGGCTTGGGTCTGTTTCAGACGGCCTCCAACAGCGAGATTCAAGCGCCCCACCTTCAGCCCAATCTGCGCCGCCAGAACGCCAACGGCTCCTCTGGTCTCCGGGGTGCGGTTGTGACCCCGTAACCTAAAGTGTTGGTGGCAGACAAATGGAGACTAACAGGTGATGTCCTAGGACATGACTACATTGTGACACTCGGTGGGGATGGTGACCATTGCTTGGAAAAGAGTGCGAGGCCCCTTTAGAAAAACATTTTGTTAACAGGCATTCTGCCTCAGCCTAAACACCTATAGCTTGCAAAGCGCATGCTATTAGACAGGCACCTCTGCAAGACCTTAAGAGTCTCTTAAACTAGTGATAGTAAGGTGTTCCCAATGTTCGGCTTTCAAATCATCTCGCCGTGGAAGCGCCGAGATGCAGCTGTTTAAGGCTTAGAAGCAGCTGACTGTTTTACTACCTAGCTGATCACTGTCAGTCAGGGAGCTTAGAGGTGAAAAGCCTGTCTGAGAGACAATTCGCCGTCGATCAGTTCAATATGTTCCGTACCAGCTCGGCGCACCTGAGATCATCTTGGTAGCCGTGTAGCTCATATGAGTGAGAGCGTGTGTGTGTGTACCACCATGATTGGATTCTGGTCCTTCTCAGGTCACAGTAAAGCTTCTGCTGCCTAACTTCCCTAATTTTGGGGATCCCCTTGAAAAAGCAAAGGAAAAAAAAAATTGGCTCTTCATCAGCGTGATCGACCCAACCCAGTGTGCCCCAGTGGCCTAGTGGATAAGGCACTGGCCTCCTAAGCCCGGGATTGTGGGTTCAAGTCCCATCTGGGGTGCTCCCGTCCCGTTTTGAGCATACAAATGTCCTTGTGATTTGCAAAGCTGCAACCCCACCTTACTCAGTGAGCGTCTCTGCTTTTCTCTCACATACAGTTGGGAGAAAAACTTTTGTAAACAGCCCTTCGGAATGATTTGGATTTCTGCATGAATGGCTCCTAACATGTGATCTTATCTTTATCTAAGTCATAATAATTAATAAAGAGAGTCTGATTTAACAAAGAACACACACCCAACATTTGACATTGCTGTTTCTTTATTGACCAAATGGTTTAAACAATCAGGGTCATTGATGGAAAAAGTACGTGAACCCTTATATTAAGGAGCTAGTGGAACCTCCTTTATGACAAAAACCTCAACCCCCACTTTCTGTAGCAGCTTGTCAGACCTGAGCAGCGGTTAGGAGGTATTTTGGCCTATTCCTCTATGCAAAACTGTTTCAGTTCATGTATATTTTTGGGATGTCTTGCGCTGAATGGCCTGCTTCAGATCACGCCACAGCACTTCAATGGGATTGGGGTCAGGACTCTTACTTGGCCATCCCAAAATACGGAATTTCTTCTGTTTCAGCCACTCTGTTGTTGATGTACTCCTTTGTTTTTGTCATGCTGCATGACCCAGCGTCTTTCGAGTTTTAGATCACAGGCAGACACCCTGACATTCTGCTGTAGAATTTCCTGATACATCTTGGAATTCATCGGTCCCTCGATGATTGCAAGCCGTACAGCCTCCGCCATGCTTCCCAGGTGGGATGAGGTTTTGGAGTTGGTATGCAGTGTTTTGTTATCTCCAAACATAACGCTGTGCACATTTACCAACAAGTTCAACTTTTGTCACGTCTGTCCACAGAACATTGTTCCAGGAGTTGCTGTGGAACATCCATGTGGTCTTTAGCAAACTTGAGAGGGGCAGTGGTGGTTTTTTTTGGGGGGAGAGCAGTGGTTTCCTCCGTGGTGACCTCGCATGATCACCACTCCTGTTCAGATTTCTTCTTATGGTGGACTCATGGACACAGACGTAAGACAAAGTCAACCACCTGTTTGCTAGATCCCATCCCCACTCAGCTAGTCAAAGATTCCCTCGAAGGACTGGCAGGACCTATAATTAGTATGATGAATGCATCGCTTGCGTCAGGCGTCGTACATGATCAATTTAAGGTAGTGGTTCTTAGACCGCTCCTTAAGAAGTCAAATTTGGATCCACAAGTTCTTAACAACTACAGGCCTGTCTCAAAGGTCCCATTTCAATCTAAAAGTCTTGAAAGAATAGTTGTTGCCCAACATCAAATGGATTCAAATAATATACTTGAGAAATTTCAGTCTGGTTTCTGAAACTGCATTAACAAGAGTCGTAAATTATATTCTCTTAGCTACTGATGCGGGGAATGCAACAGTGCTAGGAATGCAAACTTTAGGTTGCGCTTCTTCATGCTGCATCATTGGCATGAGTGGAGCTTTTTAAACGTCTGTACTTACTGCGCCCCATAAGAAATTGTTTGTCCCTGTTCAAAAGAGATTGTGCGATGTCCTGCAGCGTTCGCAAAGCAAACCTTTGACAGTTTGAATAGAGGAATTTATTCTGCTTCCTGTGCGTGCAGTAGTTACAAACTTGAACGTCTTTACACGATCTCCTGCAGTTTTCAGTGGGCAGGCTTGGTCAGATGGCTTGGAAAAACGCACTGTGTTTCGGCTCGGGAAACATCATGAGCAGTGTCCTGCATGTTTTCTGTGTATAGCTGTCTTTTAACGCATACAGAATTCATTCGAAATCATTGATTTCTCCAATTAACAAGGATCCCTTAAATGATGAGTCAAAGTAACATCTAATCGGATTAGTTTCCTTAGAGCTGGTTCAGAGTTTGCTCAAGAGTTTACCTTTCACAGATGAGCAAAGAAGAATGTTGGGGGTGCACGCTTCAAGGCACCTTACAGCTGTAGGGAGTGATTCGAGACGATTAGTGGCGTGTGCTCGTTCCCATATACCATACGCACCGGCGTGCAGTGCTAGGATGACGTACAATACCGCTTGGGCACGTAACGGCGATATATGCAAGTGCGGGACGTGAGGGTTTTCGTTTGTTCGTTTTGTTTTGCTCTGCTTTGCTTTGTTTTGCTTTCCATCGCGTTGGTAAGAGCGTAAATAAAAAGGCGATTCCTGCGTCTACCACTAATGTAAGAGCTATTTCAAGTGCGACGTGGTGCGGCTTTTCAAATGCTTGTGGGCATTTCTCTGTTGTTGATTCTTTTTTTGTGTGTAACAAAGTGGCATTTTCATGTCCGGACGGGGAGACTTTATCATTCCGACATGAAGCCACCCTTAAGTCCTCTGAGGCGTGTCTGTCTGCAAGGCTTGTATTTTGGAAATGTTTTTTTGAAACGGAGAACGACTTTGAAATAGGCTTCCGCCGGCGCCTCAAGATCCAGGTAAGATTGTAGCAAGAACGCAGCGGCGGCAAACTCGCTGTAGTCGTGGCCGAGTGGTTAAGGCGATGGACTAGAAATCCATTGGGGTCTCCCCGCGCAGGTTCGAATCCTGCCGACTACGTTGTCCGCCTCCAGTCGGTGTGTTCCGGCGCAAGCAAAGAAGCGCGCCTCTTTGCTGTTCCTGGTGGTTTTAAAACGCCCAATCGCTTGTACCCGCTGCCTTGCAAATAAATTCTTCAGCGTCCGCAAATGGCATTTTGCAGCTGGAAGCAGATGTCGACGCTTTTTGCACAGAGCACCAAAAAAGCGTCTTTTTTGAAGGCTCAGGTACTGAGCATTGGTGGTTCAGTGGTAGAATTCTCACCTGCCATGCAGGAGGCTCGGGTTCGATTCCCAGCCAATGCAGTGGCTGTTGCAGCGAGCGGCTCTATCACTTGTAACTTGCAACTGAAAACCTACTGAAGCTCAGCAGGTGTGAGCCAGGTCAGTACACGGATGAGGGTGAGCTACAGGGAAAAACAAAGCTTCCAGCTGGAAGCGGTGTTAATGGTGCCAGCAGGGGGGCGCTCACCCTGAGGTCTGTGTGGGTCCTAATGCCACAGCATAGTGACAGACAAGAGTGTTACAGGAGAAGAGAAATGTGTTTGAAGATTTAAGAGTGTCTTAGGTGCAGCAGAAATAAAGTGTCACAAATGCAAGTGGTTGGATTTCCATTGTTTAATATGGTAAAAATAAGCGGAAGTTATCTACCAGTCCGGCACAGTCTGCCATGCTTTTGTCATATACTGTAAAGTGGTGTCGAACTGGTAGTGTCACATTAAATGACAAAAATGAAGAGAGTTAAAGCAGCTGGAGAGGTTTTCTTACAACTTTTGAGCTGACACAGTTTTGGAAAATGTTTCCTTCACGCTGCACTGTACCACATAGGCAGCCAAGAGTCTCCAAAACAAAACAGAATTGACAGTCATATAATGTCCATTAACCCTGGTTTTAAAAGCAGCATCATGTCTGCCATCATAAGAATATGAGTCCAATATTTTAGAATTAACCTTACCTGTGGTGTCTTTAATCCCTATTGCTCAATGCACGGTGAAAGCATTGCATACGTGTCTGACAATGAGGAATGACAGTCATTTGCCTGTTTCACAAATTATCGTATTTTACTAGAGATTCTGTTTGGGATTCAGATGTGCATTCGGACAGCAATCCCTTTCAAGAAATGATACGTTCTGGATGAGGTCAAAGGTGCTGAAACACTGTATTTAGGATGTTTGCAGTGATTGTGTCTCCTGCTTCAACGCAGTGATATATAGATGTGCTCCTGTAATTTATTGGTACATGCCCTGGGCAGTAAGCAGTCTCAAACCCCGCATTTCAGATGCCTAGCTGTATCGCTGATCTATTGCACCTCAGAATCACTTTTAAACCTTACCTCTGGTATCTTTAATCCCTATTGTTCAACGCATGGTGAAAGTATTGCATAAATGTGTCTGAAAATGAGCAATGGGCACCTGAGAGACTCATTTGCCTGTTTCACAAATGATCATATTTGACTAGAGATTCTGTTTGGGATTCAGTTGTGCATTCTGACAGCAATCCCTTTCAAAAAACGATACATTCCGGATGAGGTCAAAGGTGCAGGAACACTGTATTTAGGATGTGTTTTAAAATCCATTGACTGATCCCCGAATCCTGAAGTTTCTTCGCATGATATCGGGCTTGCAACCACTTTCTGAAAAATGATGAAAAATGCCAAAAATGAAAAAAAAGTTATCAATTCTAGAGCCTAAGAGGAAAACAAGACAAATTTATATCTCCAAATAATTTTATGTGCTTCAGAAGAGCCCAGGAAAGTTTTTTGCATACATGAAACCACGCCCGTTTGCACATAAGCAGACATGGTTGCACACACGACTTCATGAAAGCACGCGTGCATGCGAAGTCATCCTGTTGAGCATTTGAAAAGCCGCACCACGCCGCACTTGAAATAGCTCTTACATTAGTGGTAGACGCAGGAATCGCCTTTTTATTTACGCTCTTACCAACGCGATGGAAAGCAAAACAAAGCAAAGCAGAGCAAAACAACGAACAAACAAAAACCCTCACGTCCCGCACTTGCAAATAACGCCGTTACGTGCCCAAGCGGTATTGTACGTCATCCTAGCACTGGACCACCGGTGTACGGTATATGGGAACGAGCACACGCCACGAATCGTCTCGAATCACTCCCTACAGCTGTAAGGCACCTTGAAGCGTGCACCCCCAACATTCTTCTTTGCGCATCTGTGAAAGGTAAATTCTTGAGCAAACTCTGAACCAGCTCTAAGGAAACTAATCAGATTAGACATTACTTTGACTCATCTTTTTACGCTCAGTGCTGGATTGCTCAAACTCCAGCTAGGGTTAGGGTTAGCATTCCCACGCTACTTAGACACTTTGTTTACGCTCAGTGCTTGATTTTGGGAACTTCAGGACGAGTGGGAATTTTCTCCTATCTGTCAATTCTGTTTTGTTTTGGAGACTCTTGGCTGCCTATGTTGTACAGTGCAGCGTGAAGGAAACATTTTCCAAAACTGTGTCAGCTCAAAAGTTGTAAGAAAACCTCTCCAGCTGCTTTAACTCTCTTGATTTTTGTCATTTAACGTGACACTCGATGTATAACTGGAGCCTCACATATGCAAATGGTGAGGCTCCAGTTCGACACCCAGTTCGACACCACTTTACAGTATATGACAAAAGCATGGCAGACTGTGCCGGACCGGCAGATAACTTCTGCTTATTTTTACCATATTAAACATTGGAAATCCAACCACTTGCATTTGTGACACTTGATTTTGGCTCCACCTAAGACACTCTTAAATCATCAAACACTTTTCTCTTCTCCCGCAACACTCTTGTCTGTCGGCACTATGTGGCAGCGTTGCATGACAACCCCTCTCACCACGGAAAGGAACCTAACAGCTTTGGTAAGAGAGGAGAAAAGGACCTGGCCCGTACGGGGCTCGAACCCACGACCTTGGCGTTATTAGCACCACACTCTAACCAACTGAGCTAACCCGCCTCACGACAGTGGTCCTCTCTGTGCTGACACTGCTCATGATGTTTCCCGAGCCGAAACAGTGCGTTTTTCCAAGCAATTTGACAAAGCCCGCCCACTGAAAACTGCAACAGATCGTGTAAAGACGTTCAACTTTGTAATTACTGCACGCACAGGAAGCAGAATAAATTCCTCTTTTCAAACTGTCAAAGGTTTGCTTTGCGAACGCTGCAGGACATCGCACAATCTCTTTTGAACGGGGACAAACGATTTCTTATGGGACGCAGTAAGTACAGACGTTTAAAAAGCTCCACTCATGCGGACGATGCAGCATGAAGAAGCGCAACCTAACATTTGACAGACAAAGGCCGGGCGCCGCTACGAGCAATATGAAATCAAACTGACAGCACATGGCGTTTCGCGCTGACTCAAAAGTGATCTCTACAGACGCTGTTCTCTGCATAACGCTGAAAGAGCTAAAGAGCGTTTCTGTTGACACGTAACAAGCTCGTTTCTTTCTACCATGATGTCACCATGACCAAATCTGTCTTTAAGCACCTTGCTCAGTCTCTGACGACACTGTCAAAAATTGCTTTCGCCGATTGTATTGCAAACCGGCGGAAGCGGGGTATTGGGAAAAGTTTTCAACTAGCAATAATCGCGCCTCGGCTAAACCTCACAGGCTACGATACTGCCACTGCGCAAAGCTGATGGTTGCCAGGCAACCGCGGGGATCCTATGGAAATCGTTATCGATCGTCTCATGGCATGTCGTTGCTGTAACGCTTCATATTTGTCCTCTTCTTCATCTAGCTTGAGGTTTTGAAGAATTTCATGACAGACAAGGTCTCCGTCGGGAACAAAGGGCGTTGTGAGAAAACCGTTGCTTATTTTCAGCAGCAGAAATACAACCCTTTAAATACAAGATGACAGAACAATGACGAAGGGCATGCCGGGAGGAACTCATGCACTACAGAGGAAAGGGGGCGGGCACGTACAGTTCACATTCAAGCCACAAGTACTCTTCTCGGATGTTGCACAAACAAATCCTAACGTCTTGAAAGCATTGCAGCATGTTTGTGTCCCACTTCCCGTGGCTGCAGGACGACTGACACGAACGGACAAACACAATCTGTGGCGTTTAGCGTGACATAGTCTTGCAGGCATTGTGCTGTCTCACTGCAATACTATACCGCTGGAGGAAACAGTCCATCTGGCCATGAAACTCATTTAAACGTCTAGCTACAGCAACTAACTATATCATGATTTATTCAGGATGTGTGGAATCAGCACGTCCCAGAGACAGCTTCCGAAATCGTGAGCATTCTCTGGTGGTAGGGGCGTTCAAGATGGCGCTCAGGTGGGAGGTAAAGTTTAGTGGTTGAGGAGTTTTTTTGAGTTTTTCATGACCTGAATGTTAATTTTTGCTTTTTTTGACTACAGAAAAATAAGGACTTAACACTAGTTGTTTAAACTTCAGTTATAATTGAAAGAAAAAAAAAACGATTTTTTTTAGGTTTAAGAATTTCGATATGAGTAACACTGGGAAAAGAAAAGAGAGTGCTGGGACTGTGTGTTTAAAGAGGTTGAAGACTTAAAGAGTGAAGTAAAAGTTCTTAAACAAGTAAATACCGAACAAGAAAAGCATATTAAAGAACTTGAATTGAAAGTGAACGATGTAGATAGATACTGTCGACGATGGAATTTAAAATTATTTGGAGTTAAAGAGGAACGTGATAAGGACCTTGTTGCAACAGTGAAGGGTATCTGTAAAAGGACCCTGCCAGACCAGGAGGACGTAATATCGGCCATTGACTTTGTTCACAGGCTCGGGAGAGCGAACATGTCTGGGCAAGTGCGCCCCAGATCGATTATAATACAGTTCACCAAGAGGACGGCGAGGGACATGCTGTGGCGAACGGCGAGGGGGAATGAGTATTTGAATGGGAACAAACTGAGGTTTGCAGAGGAACTGTCTGCCGCGGGCAGGAGCACCAGGAACCAGCTGTGGCCCCAGGTTGAAGCTGCCAGAAGAGAGGGGAGGAGAGCCTACTTTGTGGGAGCGAGGGCCTTTGTGGACGGGAAGGAGATTTGCTCCCAGTGACTGCTCAGTTAATGATTATGTTTGGTTTTATTTGTTATACCAGTATATACTAGTGTTTCTTTAGTGTTAGTTTGGAATGGTGTAGTTAAGTGTTAAGGACTGTTATAGTTCTGGTTCTTTGAAAAACTCAATAGTTTAGACAGTCTTAGAGTTAGTTATTTGCTTTTGTGTATGTCTTTTTCATGAATGCCAGAGGTACTCGAAATGTTGTTAAAAGAAAAACGTTTTTTTTGTTTTGTTAAAAAACTGTGCTGAGTTTTATTTTTTTACAGGAAATGCATGCATGTTGAAACTAAAGTTTATAATTGAGAAATATTAAAGCAAGGAAAATATGATACGTGTAAAATATACAATTTGATCACATAATTACTTAATTACCTCTGGTAGTTAAATGTTTTTTTTCTGCTGCGTTTTTTTTCTCTTGTACATGACTCTGATCCTCTTGTTGTATTTGTATTTGTAAATTCTACATGTTTAATAAAAATAAAAAAAAGCATTATAATCAAGTGCAGGAGCTGAGGGCTTTTGTTTTGTTTAGTTTTCCATGGCGTTCGTAAGCACACAAATCAAAGGCAATTCCTGCGTCTAACACGAATGTAAATGCTTTTGAAAGTGCAGTGCAGGGAATGCGCCCTGCCCTACAAATAAAACAGGTCTACGGATCTGAAACCTGCTCCACGGAAAACAGTTCTGTTGCGCTTTTGATCAAAGGGAGATTCTCTGTTCTTACTTTTTGATGACATAACACCCAAAGGGGCTTCTTTGGAGCTGGATTCCAACCAGCATCCTAAAGTTTCTTGGCGGTATCCTTTACAGTCCTCTGTTTGGTCGACAAGGGACAGAAGGGGGCAGCTTTCCTCACACATACAGTGCAATGTACTGTAGTGTTCCCCTTCATTGAATTCGCAGTTCTGCATCAGACCTCTAACTTGTTTCCTTAGCTTGGATTTAAGCCACGAAGCAGGCTTCTACTGTATAAACGTCTAGAGGAATCACAAACTATTTGAGAGGCCATCATCCCAGGGGGAACTGACAAAGTCTATCCCTAAACACCTAGCGCAGTCTCTCGAGAGACTGTCAAAAATCGCTTTCTCCGTTTGTGCTGCAAGTAAGTGAAAACGCGGTCTCAACCCAGAGCCACTTGGCAGCAGCGGCACGTAAATACTGTTACTGCCACTGCTCGATACCGACGTTAGCCTACTATACCATGTTCAGCCACCGCTAGAAAATGTAAGGCTCTAGTACTGGAGCAAACAAAAGGAGGGCCAACGTCGAACGGGCACACGTGTCAGACGTAGAGAGCGACGAGGATGGGACTCGAACCCATGCGTGCAGAGCACAATAGTAGTATAAAGCGACACCTTTCGTCAAACTTTTGACAGGTACCACGCCCCCTTTTCCATCCAATGGTCGTCCGCGGGGTTTGGTTGTCCCGCCCCCCAGCCATCCAATGGCGTGTTGTTATTTGTGCATGTCCCGCCCCCTCAGGAGCCAATGGTGTGGGTCGGAACCCCCACCGGCCGATCGCCCCGGCGCCTCGGGGTCCCAAAGCCCCCAGCCGGCGCATCCCTGGGTGTGTGCGAGTGTGTATTGGTTTGGAATGGGGAGCATGTCTGCCGCGGGGTTGAGTGCGCTCTATTATAACCCTAGGAAATCGGGCAGTTACGGCGGCGCAGGGGGTCTGTTGCGGGCCGCGAGATCCCGGGGTGTGCGCGGCGCCAGCCGCGGCCGGGTGGTCGAGTGGCTGTCCGGCCAGGCTGCTTATACGCTGCACAAGCCGGCGCGCGTACGTTTTAAGAGAAACAGGACGCTGGTGTCCGAAATGGGCTGGCAGTGGCAGGCCGACTTGGTGGACATGAGAGAACACCACGCGTTCAACGACGGTTTCTGTTACATCTTAATGTGTGTAGACATGCTGTCTAAATACGCTTGGGGCGTGCCGCTGAAAACCAAGACTGGTGGGGCCGTGGTTGCTTATATGCTGCAGAAGCCGTGTCTCCAAAACAGCCGGGGTGCAAGCACACACACACTGACTGCGTAAAGTCTCACGGAAAGAAATCGCAGGACAAACACCAGGTGAAATGTGAACCGCTTTATTTCAACAGTGGGTTTTCAAACACAGAAACAGCGCAGCAGCACTTTTTACACAAGTTACAGACTCCAGTTTGCAAGTATGTGAAATGTGAACCGCTTTATTTCAACAGGGGTTTTCAAACAGTGAAACAACGCAGCACACATGCGTTACCGGCTCCTGTTTGCATTCAACAATTAAATGTTGGTGCGGAAAATTAGTTCGGTACGCGTAACCACCACCCCCACACTGCTGAGAAACTTAGAGGCATCTGAAAAAGCATTCATAACCCCCTTCCGCTCACCGTGTCTAAAGCCATGCGAACCACACTGGGCGATCCGATCGAGCAGGGCAAAAAAATTTGCCTGCGTAACCAGCGGGATAGTGTTACCACAGGTTCTGTGCAAAACACGCTGTATTTTGGAATACACACTGTAGAACCCCCCAGGCTTCCTTTTCTGATCTGAAAACATCAGATCTGTAATAATTTCACTCAAGTTCTCGACATACGCATCTATCTCTTTAACAAATTTAAGGACATTAGCATTCGACTCTTTGTTTTGCATATCAAGCTTTGTAGAGAGACCATGTGTGTTTCTTAGAAGAGAATGTTTAGCGGCTTGAGTATAAGTACCAGCGGTTTAACAGGCGAAGTTTTAGCTGCATTCCAATTCCTACAGTCTCACGTTATCGCCTAACTCGTCAGAATGGACCACGCCGATCAATTGCAACAGTCTGAAGATATTCTATTTACAGACTTAGAACTGTTCGACTTGATAGACGAAGCCGAGGATTCCACGAATTTCAGCGGTATGTATATCTGGCTTATTGTGAGACAATTACAACGTCGCGGTGCATGTCTCGTGTTAGCTATAGTTACAAAACGTTGTATAATATTTGTATACTAGGCAATATTGAATGAATATAATGGAATTACCCGGGATTGGTGCCGTAATGTGGTCGTGACTGTGTGTATCCATTCATTTCCAATAGCCCCGAAAACCACGGGTGTAAAAAGACCAGTTACGGCGCAGCACAACACCGGTGAGTAATTACGACAATGTTTTGAATAACGCTTTACGACCATGTGAGTCTTAAAGACACAGGGGTATATACGCCGCACCAAAACGCGTATGTGTCTATTCCAAAGACGCGGGCGAAGGGACAAGTCGCCACACATTTAAAAAACCCCGTTTGGGGTTTGCATTACCAACCCAAAACCTTGTGGTGACACAGGCCGATGTTCACATCATACCAGACGGTGCGGGGGATATTATCAGAGCGCCTGAGAGAAGAGGTTGGTATTATATAAAACATTCTTTTAGCCTGGTCATTTAAACGTGTCTATAATAAAAATACATACCGTTTTTCTATATTTTTCACTAATGGTATTTTCCCACTCCGTGCAGACCCCGGACCTTCAAAAAATAAACTGCGGCGCGCCAACAAGTTAACTGGGGCATCGAGCTCAAAACGGCTGAAACCAACAAGCAAAGGTTAATATAATTTAAGCGTGGTCAAGATGTGTTATGATCCACTTACGGTAAACGTTACTTCTTTTGTTAGGATGTTAATTCGCTGAAAGATCCTACTTCGCGGAGTTTTCTGTTTGGGGGTGTTAAAAAACCTTATTTTAAAACTGCCTAGCTTTTAAAGTTAAAAGCGACTGGTGTGTGCGAGGGTCTACAGGCCGTTAGCACGCCGCTTGACCCAGTAGCGCCACCACCGACGTCAAGGAAACCGGTGTAACAACATGGCCGGGTAACTTGCTCCATTCACCCACAGCCCTTTGTGTAAGGATGCACCATATGCGTGGCGTTTTTATCATAGTTATCGTAGTTTTCTGACTTTGACAGTTTAGATTTCATTGATTGTTGTGTTGAAAAGTCTTTTATTTTTATCACAGTGTTGTTTTCAGATTTTGAGATGTGGAGCATTGGCGTGGTAATAAAAAGTCTTATTTTTTCACACAGCATCTGTATCGACGCGCGGTGAAACAAATGCGGTGGAAACGTCGGAACCCAAGGTGGTGACTGCATCCGAGACGACTGTTAAGACGTCGACCAAAGCCAGACGTGTCAAGCCTGCGGAGCGAAATAATAACACGCCTAAAGACTTGGTGTTGGGTGATGTGCTAGATTCCGTGCGCGGTATTACACAGACACTAACAACGGCGATCACTAGTGAGGTGACCAAAAAACGAGCTTTAGAGCGTCTAAGAGCGGTTTTAGCCGGTGTACAGACCTTGTTTCCAAAACCGATCCAAGTTTTCACCGCTAACCTCTTAGATATAATTTCTAAAGAGGATGTCGATCTAACCTCTGGATTTCAGAACCTGTTGATGCTATTTCATGCTTCATCGGTGCAAATCCCCGGTGAAAAATGACTAAACATGCGGTCTAAAAAGTGCTTAAAAGACCAACCGCTTGCCAACCGCAAGCTTTTGTACATAAATAAAAGAATTAAACTGGCAAAAGCATGTTTGTTGCGTCGTCAAAGATTCAGAGCGAGGCATCAGATTTCCCAAGGGTCGCCCGAGCCACGCAATGAAAATGCAGTGGTAGAAAATAACTTAAGGCCCGAGGTTGTTGTGGCAGAACAGGATGGTGGTAACCCAGAACCGGTTGTACTGAACGATCTGAATCAGGTTGGTGGCGGTGTCGGGGTGAATAGAGACCCCATGGTTTTCCTGGAGTGTATACGTCGTTATAACAGGTCTTATAATAATTTTAGAGCAACAGAGCACCATGAAGAATTTCGTTTTGTTAATCTCGACAGAATAACCTCGTATGTACAGGCTATAGACGCTGTGCATGGTGCAGTCCAGAGAATATTGGATGAACTTTCTCCAAACATCGGGGCGAATGATTTTGTACAGCTGCGTTTGACAGCGGGTGGTTTTAACAAACCCTTGTTCTCACGCAGGAGACACCTCGGAGAATTAAATGCGGCCGATTTTTTAAGCCACATCTCGGACCTCTTACAGAGCCACACAGAGGTTCTCACCGATGACACCCTCCGCTTAGTGGTGACGATAGTTAGGAATATGCAGGGGGGTGCCCGCCGAAGATTTAAATCCGTTCTGTACAGCCGGGTAATTGCGCAGAAAAAAGCGCACCTTATCGACTTACATTACACGGGCGGTAATCTGTGTTTCGCCGGGAGTGTGTACGGTTTGTTGAATGAGGGTTGTACCGATGGGGAAATGTTACAGGGCGCTAAACGAATGCACAAAGAGTTGGGTTTTCCAGAGAATCGGAAAATTAGTTTGTCAGACATTACTGCTTTTGAAAAACATTTAAAGGTGGTTATTAAAATTTTGTACCACGACCAGGGTGATTGGAAATATTTTACAACGGGACCCACACCACCAAATTCTAAAATACTTTTTGTTCTACTGCATGAAGAGCATTTTTATGGGGTTTTAAATATTAAAGCTTTTGTGGGGGCGGCGTATTTTTGCACTAACTGCCACGCAGCGTATAGCCACAAGAACGCACACGCCTGTGTTAAAGCTTGTAAAACCTGTTTAGATCCCCAGTGTTGCGAAATTGATGCTGAAATTCAGAATTGCCCGGCCTGTAAGGTCTTTTGTCGTAGCTCACAGTGTTTGGCGAGACACTTGCGGAATGCGGCGACGGGTGTGAGTAAGTGTGAGCGCAGGGTCTTTTGTGAGAAATGTGGGGTTTATAACCTCGCAAGTCACAAATGTAAAGAGAAACTGTGCTCGCGTTGTAACAACGTGATCGACACCCCGGACACACATTTGTGCTACATACCGCCTTTGGACAACCCCAAAATTTCAAACAAGTACATTTTTTTCGACTTTGAATGCATGCAGGAAACGGGGACCCACATACCAAATTACGTCCACGCCCTTCATATTGACAATAAACGCAGCTGGGAATTTTATGGTGAAACTTGTCTAAAGGATTTTGTGTGTAAATTTATCGATAGACGTTTCAAAAACCATACGTTCATATCGCACAATGGCAAGGGATATGACAATTACCTAGTGATCAGGCAGTTGTTAGCTGAAAAGATGGACGTTGAACTAATTAATCAGGGTGGTAAGATAATGTGTATGACCGTAAAAGCTCTGAACATCCGATTTATCGATTCTTTAAACTTTCTGCCTATGAAATTAAGCAAACTGCCGGCCGCCATGGGGTTCCCCGGGTGTAAGGGTCATTTTCCACACTTGATGAACACTGCAGAAAACCAAAATTATGTCGGACCGATGCCTCCACCTGAACTTTACGGCGTTAACTACATGCTGCCGAGCGAGAAAGCCGAGTTTTTGGTTTGGTATGAAGAATGCCGGGGAAGTGTGTTTAACTTACAGAGAGAGTTGAAACGTTACTGCCAGTTGGATGTGGCAATTCTAAGAGAAGGCTGTGTCAGGTTTCGGGATGAGGTCATGAATATGACCAGACAGACACGCGTGACTGAGTCAGGGGCCGCCTGCGTTGTGTGCATCGACCCCTTTCAGTTTGTGACCATCGCTAGTGTCTGCATGGCCATGTTCAGACTTATGTTTTTACAGGAAGAGACGATTGCGTTGCTACCCCATGACAATTACCACCGCCAGCAAAAACGATTTTCTACACCCAGCATTCAATGGCTTATGTACATCGAACACACAGAGCGCGTTAAAATCCAACACGCGTTAACCACGGCCGGTGAGTTCAAGGTTGGCCCATATTTTCTGGATGGTTATGCTGTAATTGACGGCGTGCCGACAGCCTTTGAGTTCAACGGTTGCTTTTTTCACGGTTGTAGCGTTTGTTATTGTGAAAACGATTTTAATCAGCTGACAAACACTACTTTTGGTTGGTTGTACAGAAAGACGATGGTGAAAATTAATTTTCTCAAAATGAGAGGTTTTAACGTGCGTGTTTTGTGGGAGCACGAGTTCAGAGACACGCTTGTTAAAAATGGGGGTTTGGCTAAATTTCTAACAGCCGCGCAATTACCAGAGCATCTGCAACCTCGCGAGTCGCTTTTTGGGGGGAGAACAAATGCGATTTGTTTGCATTACACAGCGCAGCCCGGTGAAAAAATTCATTACTATGATTTCACCAGTCTGTATCCGTTTGTGAACAAAACTAAAAAATACCCACTGGGCCACCCCCGAATAATATATAACAACTTTGGAGATTTAAAACGGTATTTCGGTTTAGCGAAGGTGAAAGTTTACCCACCCAGACGTTTGTACTTTCCAGTTCTACCAACCAAAATTGACAAAAAACTGTTTTTCACGCTGTGTCGTACGTGTGCTGAAACAAAACAGACCACCCCCTGTGAGCACGGTGATGAAGATCGCGCCTTGACTGGTGTCTGGTGCACCCCCGAATTACAGAAGGCCTTAGACCTGGGGTATAGAGTGTGTAAAATTTACGAAATTTGGCATTTCGAAAAGGCCTCACACGATCTTTTTACCGACTACATCAAACTGCATCTGAAAGGGAAGCAGGAAGCTTCGGGGTTTCCAGAGTGGTGTACAGATGTCGCGAAACAACAAAGATATATCGGCGAATATTATGAAAAAGAGGGTGTCCGGCTGGACCCCGGCAACATTAAAAAGAATCCGGCCAAAAGACAGCTTTCAAAAATTGCCTTGAACAGTTTGTGGGGCAAGTATGGGCAAAGAGACAATTTACCACAGACCACCATTGTGAGAAACCCCGATGAATTGTTCAGGTACTTATTTACGCCATATCATGAGGTGTCAGCCTGCGAGTTTATCGATGAAAACACAGCCTGTGTTACGTGGAAACACACTAAACACCACTATACGGGCCATTCAAACACTAACATTTTCATCGCTAGCTTTACAACCGCCTATGCCCGCTTGGAGTTATACAATCTGCTAAATGCTTTGCAAGGCCGTTGTCTCTACCATGACACAGATTCCGTTATCTTTGTGAGCCGGGAGGGTGAGTGGAATCCGGAACTGGGCGACTACTTGGGTGAGTTGACCAGCGAAATCGATGCTGGTCAACACATCACCGAGTTTGTGTCAACAGGACCCAAGTCGTACGGGTACAAACTGTCTGGAGGGAAAGCCTGTTTAAAGGTAAAAGGCATTACGCTCAATGTGAACAATTGTGAAAAAGTTAACTTTGAGAGTCTGCGGGACTTGGTTTTTGACTATGGCGTTAACCCTTATGCAGAGTGCCGGGAATTTAAACACATTTCTATTCAACAGCCGATGATCGTACGTGTTAAAAAGGATTGGCGCATTGAGACCCGGACCTTAAAGAAAACCCAGAAGGTGGTGTACGACAAGCGGGTGCTGCAAGAAAATTTGACATCGTTGCCCTACGGATATTAACACGATGGATGTCAGGTTAAAACACCCTTTTTCGTGCATTTTGTCCGGACCCTCGAATTGCGGTAAAAGTTATTTTATAAAACAGCTCTTGGAGAGCGGTGATACCGTTATGACTCGTAAACCCGAAAACATAGTCTGGTGTTACAGCTGCTGGCAACCTCTATACGACGAGTTGCTTGTGAAATTTCCAGACATTCAGTTTATAGAAGGACTACCGACGTCGTTTTCCGACGACCAGCTACTGCCGCCGGGTAGAGTAAATTTGATTATAGTGGATGATTTGATGGAGTCTGCGTGTGAAAATAATGAGATAGAAAAAGCTTTTACCAAATACGTACACCACCGAAACCTCAGCATCATGTATATCGTCCAAAATGTGTTTTGTCAAGGCCGGAAAAGTAGAACCATCGCGTTAAATACAAAGTACATGGTGCTGTTTAAAAACCCTAGAGATAAACTACAGATTACAACCCTGTCCCGGCAGATGTACCCCGGTAAAGCCAAATTTTTTTTGGAAGCGTTCGATGAGGCTACTAAAAAACCTTTCGGTTACTTGTTGGTGGATTTAAATGCCGACACCCCAGATGACTATCGCTTGCGATACAGGTCTTTTCCCCCCAGATGTACCCACGGCTTATGTGTTTAAAAAATCTAAAAGTCGGTGATCTCACAACCACCGACTCAGTCGAAAAAACACGTTCGGGGCGTCGTCATGTCTTCACGCGTTCGGAGAAACCTGACTCTCTTAAATTTTCTGGTAAAAGCCACCCCCAAACAGCGGAAAGCTATTCTCTGCGGGGCTACAAATGATCTTGTACAGGCCATAGCTGAAATCGCCTTGAATACCTTGAAAGGGAACATACCGTTATCTGCTAAGCAGTTTGGGACCCTGAAGAGAAAGCGTAAGCTTATAAAGACTTTGAGTCGAAAGGGTCTTTCTCTTAAAAGAAAGAGACTCTTGGTGAACCAGTCCGGTGGTTTTATCGGGGCCCTGTTGAGTATTGCAGTACCACTGATTACGGGGCTTCTACAACGTCGATAATGGAGCACGCTGAAAAAATGTACCTGGTACCTCAGAAACAGCTCGATCGACTCCGAGAGCGGTCTGGGTTCGAAAGCGATGTAAGAAAAATAACCGCCCGTCGGCTGGATGATGAAATGCGTGACATTCTGCAGAACTCGCATCTGGCCGAATATGAAAAAGTGAAATTGTACAGCCAGGTGTTGCAACGGTATTTGACATTAGTACGCCAGGAGACTTCCGAAAAGGGGACTTTAACCGTTGTACTACCGGAAAATGCACCCACCGAACTATCACGTACGTTCGCACAACCGCCGTCATCGAGCGAGGCTGACTTTGGGTATATTTTGGACAGCGTGTCTCAGAGGTTCCGGAGAAATGCCGAGATATTGTTAAAGACCATGGCCCGCAATGAACCACTAATAGCCTGGAATGAAAAGGGGGAATTTGTGTACAAGGGGGCACCCGTTGAGGGCTCTCACATGATTGATCTTGTCAGGGCTCTCACGCAGCAGCAAGCAGTTGCTGGCGGTAAGAAGCCAAAAGGTTGGGATGTGTTCATGGAGGCTATGGCTGAAATCAACGTGCCGGGCACCTTGCTAGCCAACGCTGGTAACCGAGAGCTACTTGAAAAACTCAAGGCTGCCCCGCCGGGGTGTGCCGCGTCGGCCAAAACTTTAAAACAACCGGTAGAGTTGTCGACGGTCGACCCGGTCTCTAAGATAACCGCTGAAAGGAGACGATCATTAATACCTAGACCCACATGGCTGTCTTTGTAACATTTTTTTCTCTGGGTCTGTGTGTTTGTGTTAAATGACTTGAAATGTATATTAAAAAGCGTGCGCAATATGTTTAAAAATGGTTTGTCTGTAACATGTATTAAAAAAAGCTTGAGCGCTGTAACAGCGAATGTATAATAAAAATATTGTGTTGATTTTCATTCATGTTTTGTGTTCTTTTTAAATAATAACCACACAGACGTCGAAATGGTTCGATTTCATTTTTATTTTAGACGATCGATTAACATTTATGACATGTTTTAAATTGTCGTAAACACCCGCATAATTGAACATTCATATTTTCAAAGGGCTTGAAAGGGTACAGGGGTCTCCGTCTCACACGACGTCGGTTTTTCAGAAACATTTCCACCATGCGGTCATTCTGGATTGCATCCGTAGAATAAAGTTCTAAAATGTTTCTAAAAGATAAACCTTTACATCTATGGTATAGAAAAAAGACGCAGTGTAGACCGCAGGTCACTGCAAAAGAATCTTGCAATTGTCTGTTATTGTAAAATATGGAGTTAGCATTTCTGTTTAAGAAATCATTAATGTTCTGGGAAAGAAAAAGGCTTCGGGTGAAAATCCGTAGGAGTCGAAAAATTCTGCGCCCTCGTCGTCGGGTAAGTAAATAGCCAGCCAGTGTTCACCGGGGCGGTCGTGTGGGTGAGTATTAACTATTAAACTCAGAGGGCGCCGCGCCAGTCTCTCGCTCGGTAGGGCATCACTGGGGAACACGCCTAGAAAACTGTCTCGGGTATAGCGGTCTCGGGTTAGAATGTCTTCCAGCTGTTTGGTGTTCATCTTTATGTGCAGGTTGTGTGGTCTCCCAGTGCTTTTTAGCTGAAGTCGTAAATGACTTGACGTCTCATATCCAGCTCTATCACGTTGTCAAACAGCGCGTACACAACCATGTTAACTGTAGTGGGTAGCGGGAGCGCGAAGCGTATTTCAGCTCTCAGATTACCCGTTTTGATAAGTGAATAATGTCCTGTGCACTCGTCGTCGGGGCTGAGGTTGAAAGCGAACAATGTGTAACCGCGCGCGTACTCCTCGCGGTCCACCAGAACTGGTTTGTCTTTCAGACGCTTCCCGGCTGTTTCCACCAGATTAAAATATTCACGGATGCAATGTCCATTCTGGAAGTCTGGTTGAAGCGGTTTAGTGGGGATTTGTTCCCCGTCCGCGTAGAGAGCCAGAAAGTTAACGTTGTAGTGTTTAAAATTGAAGGGGTTTTGGGTAAAACTGCCGCTGAATGCCGCGTTGTCCACAAACCCCAAAATGGCCACTTTGGGTAACTGCCCGAGAAAGAGGTTTTCTTGGTTACACACACGGCTCCCTGCTGGCAGGCTGAAGACTTTCATCTGTACGCGGTCTATGGGGTATTTAGCGTTGGCCGTCAGGAGTGCTTCGGCGTGTCCCAGTCTGACCCCGGGTGACACTCTGACTCTTTTCACAAACAAAGATGCAGAGAGTACGCTCAGTTTGTGTTCTCCGGCGTTGTTCATTAAGCAGAAAGCATCTCTGTTTCGCGTGAGTTTTATTTTCAGGTCTACGCCATTCAGTAGTAGTTTGTCCTGAAAAAACAGGTCGGCGTGAATGTGACCCAGGAGCTCCAGTTTTCGGCTTTGCGCCGTGTATGATGCTCTTTTTCGGAACCCCTGATTGGGACCATCCAAAATTGTGGACTCGTGTTCCCCGGCTGTGTCTTTGTAAAAGAGACCTGTTGAATACTGCGTCTTCAGCGTCTCTTCACTGTAGTTCAGGACCGACTCTATAAAGGCTCTGTAAGGATAGCAGTTGTTGCTCTGGCTGATCAATCGGTCTCCTACGGTGATGTCAACCTGGCTGAAGATGGCAGCGATGGGGTAGTTCACCAGGCTCACACGGGCTGCCGCATCAATGTCCCGACCGTCTGCTTCCGTTATTTTACAGGTCAAATAGAGCAGCGTGTTGTTTAAATCTAAATAATCTTCACCGTTGCCTGCGACGTAGAACTCCAGAGGTGCGTTTTCCGTGAGGGCCGTGAGGGGTGGAACTTCTATGTAAAAACTTTTCTCGACGCTTGTTTGGGTAGGTGCTAATTGAAATATGTCCAGCTCCGACTTGGCGCATTCTGCAGACCCGCCTTGAACAAAAGCCATGTTTAAAATATGTCTCGTTTCGTGTCGCGTTGATTGCGGTGTGTCACGCTCTTCTTGGTCGACCTGAAGCTTCTATGAGTTGCCTGTCTGCGCTTAGCTGTTCTTTTATCAGGTTTCGGCGGCCCCCGACGGTGGGATGATGACGTCTGTCTTTTTCTACGGACACCCCTGCGGATGTATGCTAGACCCGAACCTTCCTGCTGATGTGCAGCCACCTTAGACATGACCGCGCTTGTAACGTTGCCGACCACGTCTTTGGCTATGTTTTTAGCTGCCGATGCCATGTGCGGCTTAGCTATTTCAAACCCGCGTTTCAGAAAAGGCACGGCTTTTTTAAATAGCGCTCTGAAAATACCCCCGATACCAGCGCCGTACTGAACCGTTAGCCCTGAAAATCCTGGTAATCCATAACCAGCCTGTTGTTTGTAGTAGTGCGTATACAGAGAAGGATCCCCGTAGCTCTTGATGACCGTCATCCTTTTAGATGTTTGACGCTTTCACAGGTCTGAAATGCAGCTTGACGATGACCTTTCCAAATGCAAATGACACGTGTTCGTTTTGATCCGTCTTTATTTCAATAGTGATGTTGTTAAAATGGTCGATGCTCACCGGCACGTAATGGGGTTTGTCGTACAATACTGTGACGAATTCACCATCCACGCCTCTGAAGGGCACACAACGCAAAAGCGGTGCGTAGACGTCTTCTACTAACTGGTGTTCTATGATATCGGTGTATATATACATGGTGTTAAATCCGCCAGTCATATCGACGGGGTGCGGTGATTTTACACCCGCGACACCCGAATTGAAACCCAACATCCGCGCTAGGCGATTACGCAGCTGCATAACAAACCGTTTATCACTAACAATTCTTACCGACCGGCTAATGGGGTTGTATTTAAGACTTACAGCCGTTAACTTGGATTTTTCAGCAGCCCGTTTCATTTCATGCAAGAGCTGCTCGATGTTGCCGTAGTACCCTCTCGGTAAGGTACAGGTCCAGATAGTCTTGAGCTCCTCGCTGATGAACAGAAAAACTTCGTCTTCATCAAAAGTGTTTAGTGTATTCGGATAGTGTAGTTCGACCAGGCCCACTTCCCAGCCCCCGTCCAGGTCAATCGCCTTTGCCAGATGCTCTGTGAAGCAGGCGTTAGTGTTCTTTGGAAACATCTTTGAGGATGAATTACTGGCCAGCGTCACATAGAAACCATTGGGGTTCATTTTTCACCACCTCTATATGTCTCAGACCTCAGAAGCCTTCACCCAACTATTGAATTTATCGCTCCAGCCACGCCACTTTACCAAAAGCTGTTTGTTTTTGCCACGACCCCTGGTTGCTAAAATCGTTTGGATGCGGTAGACGTTCTCAACATCCGGGTTTATCTTCTGTAGCTCTTCGGCATAGAAGGAACCCTTAATATCGTCGCCTGCGTAGTCCTGCAGTTTGTAATAGGGTCTCAGAGCCGCGGACCGCTCTTTGACAATGAAAATTTCATCTGTGAAGGTCTGTTCATATCCCTTCTCAAACACTCCCTTTATTTTGGACACCCGCACGCGATCACCCACATTAAATGAAAACTTTGACGGTTTTCTCTTAAAGTGCACGTCATAGACCGTTCTCCACACCTCAAGGGAGTTGTCGGGCGTAACAGAAGCCGGGGTTCGTTTAATAGTCGTGTGGTAACTATGGTTATAAGCGTAAATAAGATCTGAAAGGACGTCGATATAACGAAAGGTGTTTTTGTGTGTCAGGTACCTCCACATTTTTGTTTTAATAGTTCTGTTAAACCTCTCGACCACACTAGCCTTCACATCGCTGGCCGTAACGAAATGTTCAATATTCTCACGTTTGAGAAAATTTTGGAAGGTCCTGTTAAGAAATTCTTTACCCTCGTCCGTTTGTAGCTTTTTAGGAGCACGCCCCTCTTGCAGTATATTTCGGAAAGCGCCTGTCACGGCCCCACCAGTCTTGGTTTTCAGCGGCACGGCCCAAGCGTATTTAGACAGCATGTCTATACACATTAAGATGTAACAGAAACCGTCGTTGAACGCGTGGTGTTCTCTCATGTCCACCAAGTCGGCCTGCCACTGCCAGTCCATTTCGGACACCAGCGTCCTGTTTCTCTTAAAACGTACGCGCGCCGGCTTGTGCAGCGTATAAGCAGCCTGGCCGGACAGCCACTCGACCACCCGGCCGCGGCTGGCGCCGCGCACACCCCGGGATCTCGCGGCCCGCAACAGACCCCCTGCGCCGCCGTAACTGCCCGATTTCCTAGGGTTATAATAGAGCGCACTCAACCCCGCGACGGACATGCTCCCCTTCCAAACCAATACACACTCGCACACACCCAGGGATGCGCCGGCTGGGGGCTTTGGGACCCCGAGGCGCCGGGGCGACCGGCCGGTGGGGGTTCCGACCCACACCATTGGCTCCTGAGGGGGCGGGACATGCACAAATAACAACACGCCATTGGATGGCTGGGGGGCGGGACAACCAAACACCGCGGACGACCATTGGATGGAAAAGGGGGCGTGGTACCTGTCAAAAGTTTGACGAAAGGTGTCGCTTTATACTACTCACAATGGATTAGCAGTTCATCGCCTTAACCACTCAGCCACCTCGTCGACAAAACTGGGCTGTCCAGACATGGGTTGGCGCGCTCCAGATGATCTTTTTCTTTTTTTTCCCTCGTACTCGAGGGTCCTTTTCCTGTTCCACATGCGATTTCAACATTTTCCTTGGGAGATCTCAAGCCAGCAAGCCACTGCTGAGGTTCAGTGGCCAGTGTGGAGTTCAGTGGCCCTGTTGTACACAGAAAGCACATTGAGCTCCTTGGACATGAAAAGTTCCAGATAAAAGCCATTTGTCATCCTTTCTCTTGGTGTCAATGTTGCTATTGTATGTAAAGGTGGCAACTTGCTCAGCGAGCAGGCGGAGCACACACCGAATGCAGATGTGTCTGAGTGGTGTGTCCAAGTGGCTGCAAAAGGACAATACTCCCGGGGCGCCGTGGCTTAGTTGGTTAAAGTGCTTGTCTCTTAAACAGGAGATCCTGGGTCCGAATCCCAGTGGTGCCTTCTTTGTTCTGTCTTCTCGAACAGAACTGGTCCTTACAGACAACCGCCTACAGCTAGACTTAATTAAATGCAAGTATTCATTTCCTGTCTTTAACGCGACTTGTTTTTCTTAAAATGGATGGAACTTGCAAAACATGAAATACAAACATTGCTAATCAGCGCTAGCGGCTGGCAAAAAAAAAAAGAAGTCAGCAATTTTTTTTTTCTTTAACCTTAACCCTGCTAATGGAGAAGAGTTAAACGACCGAGTCTATGCAGCTTAAACGGTGCTCACGTCGGGTTCTTAGCTGAAACGGTGGTAAATCACGCTCACCCCAGTCCTTAATCTTTTAAAAGGATACAAAATTGAACCTAGTCGCCACATCACATACATCCTGTTCAACGATAAAAAGGTGACATCTATCCTCGATCCAGAGTAAATCTCACGTTGAGGGCATATTTTTTTCCACTTTACCATGAGTCGGGCTCAGCTGCACAGAGGCGAGAGCAGAGCAATGAGGTCACGGGGACAGGGGAGTCACACGCTGGCGGTTTAAACACGCGGAAGAAAACTGAGGGATCCACAGTATGTGGACCCTCCGTGCGCCATCAGTCCGCACTCCGGACTCTGAATCCTGCCATCCGAGTTAAGATCTCGGCGGAACCTGAGGCGCAGTTCCTTCTTAAAACGTAATCTGGTGAGCATTTCTAGAATCGTGCTTGTATAGATGCAGCCCTTAATGTGTTGCTAGGTTAAAATTGATGACTTCTTGAACTTCAGTAGGCAACTGCCCTCTTGATTTCGGATTTAATTTCTTTATTACAGGGGCGCTTTTATGAAGACAGAGTCATGTTCAGGTACTTTGCTTGATGGAGGAAGCATATTTCGGACTCTGTGATCTGCTCACCTGGAAAGGTCTGCTGTACTACTACAAGAGAGAAGTAGAGTCTGGAAGAATGGACAATTTTATGATGCTTTGGAAGATAATGTTTTTTTTTCTTTGAAATCGAAATGAATCAGAATATCAGTGCAAAAGACAAACTCTTGGTTTGGTTTAAAGAGATATGGTTTTAAAACAGACAAAATGTAGAAAACAGGTGTTTCTCACTTTTGGAAAAGAATGGACCGGGGGTAATATTTTACTAGTTGCAGTGCTGATCTCACTGGGTTACAGTCCTGCAGTGTCACACCAGGGCCAGTGGCGCAATGGATAACGCGTCTGACTACGGATCAGGAGATTGCAGGTTCGACTCCTGTCTGGCTCGGGTCGTTTTTAAACGCATCGGGCTACTCCCTAAGTAGTCTGTGCTACTTACTGCATTGTAATTGTACCCAGTAAGAGATTTCCTTCATGTAAATGAACTGCACCTGACAGCTTTAGAAAAACACCTGGGCTCAGTACGGTGCTGAGAGCTCAGCGTTGCTGTTCTAATTAGCACACACTGCATCGACTATGAGCCCGAACTTTTCAATTATTCCGATCAGTAAGTCAACACATAGTCCACATGAACGGTAGAAATATTCTCTTGTCTGTCTCTTGTTTGTATAGAACTGAATGTCCCTGACAATGTACTGTTAGTTTTAATTGAAGAACGGCATTTGTGTTCAAATATACCAGACAAGTTTATGTAACTGCTCATGCGACACTCAGTTGTAATTAGTCAAGAAATAAAGTCAACAACAGCTGCGGGTTTGATTCTGAACGTATGAGATTGCAGCGCTTTTTACTTCCATTGACAAATGATAGAGATTCGAAGAGAGATCCTTCAGACCAGCAAGCAAACCCACGGCTATTTCGGTTTTCTATCTAGGCAACGTTGGTGTCTGCAATAGCATACATGAAAGCGTGATGCAGGGTGAGCGCCCCCCCACCGGCACCATTAACACCACTTCCAGCTGGAAACTTTGTTTTTCCCTGTAGCTCACCCTCATCCGGGTACTGACCTGGCTAACAAATGCTTTGCTTCAGTGGGTTTTCAGTTGCGAGTTGCAAGGGGATGCAAGTGATGGAGCCGCTCGCTGCAAAAGCCACTGCTTTGGCTGGGAATCGAACCAGAGCCTCCCGCGTGGGAAGCGAGAATTCTAACACTGAACCACCAATGCTCAGTACCCAGGCCTTCAAAAAAGACGCTTTTTTGGTGCTCTTTTTTGGTGCTCTGTTAAAAAAGCGTCGACATTACCTCTTTCAAATAAGAGCGATTGTGAGCGGTTTTGTTTTCTCTCTTTGACCAGCCCAGCTGCGCCCCACCCGAAGGCAGGGAAGCACAAAAATTGTATGGAACTCATTCATGCTCCTCTCCATGGAAATCTTTAGTAAAAGGCAAAAGATTTGTACGAGATGAAGAGAAACCAGAGTGCGTGGCTGGACAGCTGCAGGAGCCCAGGCCGCCTTCAAGGCCTCTGCCCTGCCGGTCGTGGTTGGTAATGCACCTGGCCTTACAAACGAGCCAGTGGGGCCCGTTCAGCTCCGGGCTCATCGCCTGCGGCTCTCGGCTTACCTGGCAGGGGAGATACCTTGATCAGCCTGTAGTTGGAGTAGTTGGATTGTTTTCTTGTTTTGTGGAAGCAGTGTTTGTTTTGCAGTTTGAGATGGCAACCTTTGGATCCCGCAAGAATGCTGTACGTTTTGAGCTTTTGGATGACCTCTTCATGGATCGTATGCAGTTCAGCAGAAAAGTGTTACAGAAGGAACTTGGCTTTGAACCTCGGCACTTGGATTTCATCTTCGCTCTCCCAGGTCAGAAAGCATTTGAGGTTGTTTTTGCTACCTATTCTCTGTTTGAACAATGTGTGGATGTGTTTGAGGCAAAAAGAGGGAAAGTTCCTGCCCTTGAGAAGATCATCTTGCAGCCTCTGACACGGAGAGAGAGGAAAACGGTGCATGTTGTTATGTTCTCGGAACTGGCAAAGACGGAGGACATTCACATCTGGCTTAAGCAGTACTGCACCGTCCACCATGGAACTGAGGTTAGAGATGTTGACGGTATAAAAACAGGAGCAAGGAAATTCGAGGTTCGCTTGCTACCGGACAATGTAAATGGAGGCTTAAGGCACCTGCCCTCTACAATCCGGCTCGGCGCCTGCAATGGCTATGTTTTTTATGTGGGACAACCAAAGGTGTGTCGGCGCTGTGGTGCTGTGGGACACCTGGCATCGTCCTGCACTGTGAAATGCTGCAAGACCTGTGGCAAACAGGGACATTTAGCCTCTGACTGTTCAATGCTGCCAAAGTGCAATTTATGTGGCTCGGAAGGACACGTTTTTAAGAACTGCCCTCACGCCTACGCCAATAAACTCAAAATGAGAAAGGATGAG
Organism: Lepisosteus platostomus; assembly: GCF_059453375.1. NCBI lineage: Eukaryota > Metazoa > Chordata > Actinopteri > Semionotiformes > Lepisosteidae > Lepisosteus > Lepisosteus platostomus. The sequence continues at coordinate 71,496 of NW_028291676.1, forward strand.
GCAGTGCTTGTTTCAGCCAAACCGGCCCGAAAAGCCAAAGCAAACAACAAGTCAAACAAAGAACCCTTGTTGGACAAAGAGTCTCAGCCTCCAGCCAGGATCAGTCCTGCTGTGGCTCCGGGGCCGGTGGAAGAGAAATCCACCACGCTCCCACAACCGCAGACTGCACCAGACAAGCACAAGGGTTTGAAAACCCCCGAGAACAGCAAGACCCCTCCCCCACTCCTGCTCCTCAGAACGAGGGCCAGTGTGGGGCCCCCCGGTGGAGCGGGTCCAGCGACGATACCCAGGATTCAGCGGCGCTGCTTTTCTCAGACTCTGCAAGTGCTACAGATGCCCTCCTCTCCTCCATCCAGTCCATCACGGAGGATCTGCAGCAGCTGGTGGGTGAGGGGGAAGAGGAGACTGGTGCATCGGCTGCACCCCTTTCCCCTCAGTGCTCCCAGGAGCTGGACTTGAGGAAAAGGAAAAATGACTCTGTTTTCTCCCCGAGCGAGGAGGAAGGAGAGAATGGCGATGGGGACAGCTGGAACCCCTCCACCCCTCCCTCTACCCCCTTCCTTGAAATGGACTCCGTGAACGCTTTTACTGCTGCCACCCTGATGAAGGCTCATTCAGAGGATGGCTGGCAGGAAATTGGTAAGAAGAAAAAGAAAAAGAAGAAGGTAACAGGTGAGACCGAAGAGAAATGTGTTTTGTAAAGACTGGTTCCACTTTCTTATGTAATATGGCTCTAAACATAATTTCTCTTAACACCAGAGGTATCAATGACGGAGTTAAATGTCAGTGTGTCTTTGATTACCTCCAGCAGAGAGAGGGAGATGTGTTGATGTTGCAGGAGTGTGCTTTAGCCTATCAAGAGAGGTATAAAAGCTTTGAAGATAGGTGGGATAAAGGGCCTTCTGTTTGGTCAGGGGACAATAACAACAGAGCCTCTGGCGTGGCCATTCTTTTCAAAGGATGGGCTTTCAAATTGAAAAGTATTCAGAGGGTCATAGATGGCAGGTTGCTGTGTGTGGATGTGGAATGGGGGACCGTTAACCTGCGGCTAATCAATGTGTATTGTCCTACTGACGTGGGAGGAAGGGTGGAGCTACTCAAGGCACTCTCTCCCCTATTGTTAAGTAGCACAGACGTGATAGTGGGAGGGGATTTTAATTGTATCTTAGAGCACACAGACAGGCAGTCTAGCTCTCCGATAAAATTGGATTCCAGCTCACTGGCCCTGCAAAACTTAGTTCAAGACTTTAAACTCTCAGACACATATAGATGTATATATCCCACAACAGCAGGATATGCATGGTCAGGGAGGAATAGCAGCTCCAGAATTGACTATTGCTTTGTCTCAGAGAGAGTGAAAGTTGTTGGGGTCACTCTTCAGCCTGTCTTCTTCTCAGATCATCAGGCTTTAGGGTGTAGAGTGGAACTCCAGGGCGGGACTGTCTTTGGCCCAGGCCTCTGGAAACTCAACACAAAGCTGCTAGAGAACGAGGGGGTAGTATCCCGCTACAAGGAGAAACTATCACAGTGGCTGTCCTTGCAGTGTCTGTACGGGTCAGTAGGAGAGTGGTGGGAGGAGGTGAAGATGAGGACAAAGGCCTTTTTCATGGCTGAGGGAAGGAAGGCTGCTGCCAGACGGAGAGGAGTGCTAGCCAGGAAACAGAGGCAGCTGCAGCATCTCTACACGATGCTGCACAGTGGCTTCGATGTGCTCGAGGATATCACCCTTTTAAAAAAGGACATCCGGAGCATAGCCGAAGAAAGTAGTCGAGGAGTGCTGTTAAGAGGCAGAGTGCAGTTCTTGGAAGAAAATGAGAAGTGTACTCGCTTCTTTTTCAGGAAAGTGGTAGGCTCCAAGTCTGTCATGGAAAGTGTAGTTGATGAGGAGGGACGAGAGAGAACAGAGCCGAGTGCTATCCTCTCCTGCACCAAGGCCTTCTACTCAAGACTGTACAGCTCTACAGAGGTAAAGGATGAAGAAATTCATTTTTTTACCTCAAAGCTAGAAAACGTTTTGAGTGAAGAAGATAGGGAAGTACTTGAGAGGGATTTGACAGTAGAAGAGCTGAGACAGGCTATGGAGAGCTTACAGAAGGGGAAAACTCCAGGTGCTGACGGGCTCCCTAAAGAATTTTATTGCACCTTTTGGGATCTGCTTCAGGATCCGCTACTGGTCCTATTCGAGGAAAGATATAAGACAGAATTGCTGCCTGACTCCTTAAGAGAAGGCACTATCTCTCTCTTGTTTAAGAAAGGAGCAAAAAATGACATAAAGAACTGGAGACCCCTCAGCCTGTTAGGCGTGGACACTAAGATCCTGTCCAAAGCCCTTTTCCTGCACCTACAAAATGTAGTGGCCTCACTGGTAGGGAAAGAACAGACTTGTGGGATAGCAGGACGCCTGATGAGCGACAACCTGGCCTTGTTGAGGGATGTCTGTCTGTACTCTGAGGATCGCTCCCTCCCTCTTTGCATTTTAGGTGTAGACCTAGAAAAGGCCTTTGACCGCCTAAACCGGCAGTACTTAACATCGGGACTTGAGCACATGAAGTTTGGCCCCATCATGAGAAAGTGGATTAACCTGCTGTACACAGGTAGCAACAGCAGAGTCATGGTTAATGGCAATAGATCACGCCCCTTTGAAGTCTGTTCAGGGGTGAGGCAGGGCTGCCCATTATCCCCCTTGTTATGCGTTTTGGCTATGGAGCCCTTAGCCTGTGCCTTGCGCCAGGATCAGGCCATTAATGGGATACCAGTGCCTGGAAGTGGGGGAGGAGAGGTAAAGACATCTCTATACATGGATGACGTCACCCTGCTCCTCTCTGACAATGCCTCAATTAGCAGAGCTCTGCAGTGCTGTGATCGTTTCTCTTTGGCTTCCTCCGCAAAAATTAACAAATCTAAGAGTGAGATTTTTTATCAGAACTGGAGGGAGCCAAAAGAAGGACATGATCTCAGGCTGCAAGAGAAGAGAATTAAGGTCCTGGGGGTGTATTTTGGAGAAGAGATGGGAACAGTAAATTGGCAGAACAAATTGCCAATCTTAAACAAAAAACTGATGCAATGGAAGGACCGAGACCTCACCATGACAGGGAAGGTGCTGGTCATCAAAGCCGAGCTCTTGCCTGTCTTGAATTTTCTGGCTTCTACCTTCCCAATCCCACACCGTGTTGCGGCGGTGATGAGGAGATTGATGTTTCAATTTCTATGGGGTGGGAAGCAGGAAAGACTCAGAAGGGAAATAATGTACAGGCCGCTACCCTCAGGGGGGAAGTCTGTCCCAGATATTGCTACGAAGCTGCTGTGCATTTTCCTGGCCTCTGTGCTGAGAGGCTTTGCAACAGCACCTGCAGCGCGTACCTGGACTTATTTTTCCAGGCTCTGGGTAGGTAGGGAGGTGTTCAGAGTGTGGGGTGTCAGACCCAAGCTGGACGTCCCACTCTCTGACACATGCCCTGCAATTTATGGGACAGTTAAAAGTTTTCTAAGATCTCACCCAATTGGCCATATTCCCCTCCGAGATGACAGCGTCCAAAACTGGAAGATTTCGTTGCACCCCAGAACAATAGGCAGACCCATGTGGGCATTTTAACATCAGCCCAAACAAGGAAGGTGTGGAAACACACATCCTCTAAGTTTCTGTGCAACATTCACAGAGATTTAGCCTGGAGTGTCGTCCACCAGTGCTTACCGGTACGAACTTTCTTGTACCGTAGGGGCCTCACCCCCAGCCCTCGCTGCGTTAGGGTGGGCTGCGGCGAGGAGGAGACTGTATCCCATCTCCTGTGGTCCTGCTTTTTTGCTAAGGCCTTCTGGGCACAGTTTGAAGATTGGTTGCTGGCTCTCTCGCCCCAATTTACCCTGACCGCTGCTTTCGTCATATACGGCATCTCTCCTGTCAAACTTCCTCCTGACGTGTTTGACAGGATCTGGGCCGTGGTGAACAGTGGGAAAGTTGCCCTGTGGAGAGTGAGGAACATGGGGCTGTTCAAAGGCATCGAGATCCCAGTCAAGGCAGCAGGTAGTCTGGCCCTGTTCATCACCCGAGAGAACTATTACCTCAGAGATCTGTGGAGAGAAGGGAGGGAGGAAGCAGAAAATCTGTGGGAAATAGAGAGCATAGGTCAATATCTCAAGAAACTGTGAAAAACATTATCAAGTTTAAGTAAAGAATGTGATTTGCACCAGAAAAAAAGAAAATTGTTGCTATGTAACTGTTACCATGTCAAAATGTAATGAGATGTGATCATATATACTGTTTTAAGTATGTATATGAATGTAAAGCTTTCTGATTTGTGATGTCCTGTATTTTTTTGTGAAAAGAAAATAAAGTTCTTAAAAATCGAAATCGGTTCACCCAGGGCGAGGCTCGGCCATTGCACTCCGGCTGTGCTGACCCCTGCGAATTCCCCAAATGTGGGAATCTCGACTGCATAATTTCTGGTAGTGGGGGACTGCGTTCGCGCTCTCCCCTGATGTGCTTGGTCCAAAATCAGATACGGGAGGGTTAGGACACCACGAGCTGCGTGGCTGCGGAAGGATCCCGGTTCGAAAGGAGTCGACGCCGCTGCTGGTTCTCGCTGGCTTTTAGTTAGGGGTCCGGAGAAGCATCTCAAGCTAGTTCCACTACTCCTTCCGGACGTTCATTCCCTTTTCAAAGTCAGTCGTTTTGCTATAGTCTGCGTTCTTTAGGCTGATTATCGAGGTTAGCCTTTATTTGGTCATGGGGGGCCTCGGTACTGTATGCTGAGTCTAAAGACAGTTTCACCCGTTTTCTGATTGCTCGGTTCTGTACCAGTGCAGACATGTCAAACAGTGAATGGCTGTACCTCTATTGTATCCGTGCTCAATGAATGAAATCGGTAACAAATGAATATATGTCTAGTTATACGAAAAACGAGTGGTTTATCGACTCATCTTCATTTGCAGATTTAGAGGCAGCTTCGATATTCGTTTTACAGACGGGTTTTCTTTTTGGAATATGGGTCACACACATGCCACAGCAACAAAACATCTCTAGAGATGAGGCTATAGATCACCTTTCCATCCTGCAGGTTTTCCTCCCAAAGCCTACGGCACCAACGGCGACCCCTGCTGGCCGGGAGAGCAAAAGCTTACAGCACCTGGTATTCCCAGGCAGTCTCCCATCCAAGTACTAACCAGGCCCGACGCTGCTTAGCTTCCGAGATCAGACGAGATCAGGCGTGTTCAGGGTGGTGTGGCCGTAAGCGAAAACCCCGGCGACTGACTCGCTACTTGAAGCTGTGTGTGGCGGGGGTTCCGTGCCCCCCGAGCGGGACTGAAGGATCGTTCGTGTGCAACTCTTTGGAAAGGAGCTGCTTTCCAAATCGCATTGCGTGCCTGGATGTTGGCGAATGCGCTCCCTTGTGTTGGCTCGTCCCGCACTGGAGGAGGACAAACAATCTGCACGGAGGAGCACCAGGCAAGTCTTCACCAGACAAAAACCTCCAGTGCACAGCACTCTGGAAACATTTCGGGGCTTTCGCGTGTTTATTTCAGCACGTAAAGCGCACCGGTCCAACACGTCGGCTGGGTGCGCGGCGCCTCCGCCCTCTTGTGGCCTTGCGGCGTCAGAGCAAGAGGCTCCTTCTCGCTGCCCTTCCGCTGTGTTGCAGGACCCGGAGCGCGCACTTTGTGGGGGGCGGGGGACCGCGTTCGCGCTCTGCCCCCGGTCTCTTGCGCGAGTACTAAATCTCACGGACAGGGGGGCCTCGTCATTGATTGTTACAGGTGAGACGGGGATTAGGAGGAGACCCCGACTGATGTGTAAAGGGGAGCACTAACACCAGAGGGACACCCCCGGCGTCTCTTTTTGAGAGACGCCCTGGGGTTTCCTAATGGCCAAGGAGGGTCGGGACCACGGTTTGACCTCTGTTTGTGCAGCAGAGTGTCGCCATCAGGAGGCTGGGGCGTAAGAGAGCCACACAGCCCGCAGGGTGAGCGCTCCCTACTGGTCCCAGTCACACCTCTTGCAGGAGCAGCAGCAACCGGAGCTTTTCCGGGGTGGAATCTCCCATCCGGGTGCCGGCCAGGCTCACACCTGCTGGGCTGCCCCGGGGGTGAGCCCAGTCGAGAGTCGCAGGGCCAGATCTAGTCACCGGGGAGAAACGATACAAGTGAAGGATTGCTCGGCTCTCGGCACTTGAAAAGACCGACAAATGTCTCGTTCCCGCCGGAGCTGAATGTACCCGCATGTGTGGTGTCGTCTTCTTCCCCCGCCCCGCTGTGTTTGCTGTATTGTCTCTGAAGCCGGCCCCCCCGAGACGAGACGGGCTGTTCCTGTGCCCCAATTAACACTTTACAGGTGCCATTCCCCGGCATTGTGGCCATTGTCGGTGCTCACACGCGATAAGATAAGGCGGAGGAGAGCGGGGCATGCCCAGCGGCAGACATTCAAGGAGGGGGCAGTGCGAGGTGAGGTGAGGTGCGACACGCCGGAGCCCCGACGCAGCTAATGCGGAGCACTTGTTGGACTGGCATCGAAAGGACGTGTGCGCACGGAGCGAGCCTTCCCTGCGGCGGAGCGCGGGAACTTTCTCCCCCCCTCCCGCTGCAGGGGTTGTGTGCACTGCAGCGGTGCCGAGAGAAAAGCACAGAAGGCAGCAGGCTCTGGAGAGCAGGTAAGAGACGGAGCCTTGTGGGCAGGCGAGCAGGCCCGTTTTTTGGAAATTGCTGAAAAGGTTTGTTCGGTGTCTGGCAGGCGCACGTCGCGAGCTTGCGTGGCGATCTGCCGGTCTGGAGTTATGCAAATGAGGCCGAATTGCATCCCGGGACATGCTGCGAATGCGCAACGGCGACTGCAGATGTGTAGGAAACGGCGCGCTCGTTTTCTCGTTTTGCCCACACTTTTGAGTGTTAGTGTGGCGTGTGAGTGTGTGAAAGAGTGGGCCCAGCAGGAGGCGGTGGCGTGCGGGGCGAGGAGGTGGCCTAGGCTGCGCGATTTGTGCTGTGGGTGCGGGCTGCTTGCAGGGGCCTGTTTAACTCATACTTACCTGGCAGGGGAGATACCTTGATCAAGAAGGAGGTTCACCCAGGGCGAGGCTCGGCCATTGCACTCCGGCTGTGCTGACCCCTGCGAATTCCCCAAATGTGGGAATCTTGACTGCATAATTTCTGGTAGTGGGGTACTGCGTTCGCGCTCTCCCCTGATGTGCTTGGTCCAAAATCAGATACGGGAGGGTTAGGACACCACGAGCTGCGTGGCTGCGGAAGGATCCCGGTTCGACAGGAGTGGACGCCGCTGCTGGTTCTCGCTGGCTTTTAGTTAGGGGTCCGGAGAAGCATCTCAAGCTAGTTCCACTACTCCTTCCGGACGTTCATTCCCTTTTCAAAGTCAGTCGTTTTGCTGTAGTCTGCGTTCTTTAGGCTGATTATCGAGGTTAGCCTTTATTTGGTCATGGGGGGCCTCGGTACTGTATGCTGAGTCTAAAGACAGTTTCACCCGTTTTCTGATTGCTCGGTTCTGTACCAGTGCAGACATGTCAAACAGTGAATGGCTGTACCTCTATTGTATCCGTGCTCAATGAATGAAATCGGTAACAAATGAATATATGTCTAGTTATACGAAAAACGAGTGGTTTATCGACTCATCTTCATTTGCAGATTTAGAGGCAGCTTCGATATTCGTTTTACAGACGGGTTTTTTTTTTTGAATATGGGTCACACACATGCCACAGCAACAAAACGTCTCTAGAGATGAGGCTATAGATCACCTTTCCATCCTGCAGGTTTTCCTCCCAAAGCCTACGGCACCAACGGCGACCCCTGCTGGCCGGGAGAGCAAAAGCTTACAGCACCTGGTATTCCCAGGCAGTCTCCCATCCAAGTACTAACCAGGCCCGACGCTGCTTAGCTTCCGAGATCAGACGAGATCGGGCGTGTTCAGGGTGGTGTGGCCGTAAGCGAAAGCCCCGGCGACTGACTCGCTACTTGAAGCTGTGTGTGGCGGGGGTTCCGTGCCCCCCGAGCGGGACTGAAGGATCGTTCGTGTGCAACTCTTTGGAAAGGAGCTGCTTTCCAAATCGCATTGCGTGCCTGGATGTTGGCGAATGCGCTCCCTTGTGTTGGCTCGTCCCGCACTGGAGGAGGACAAACAATCTGCACGGAGGAGCACCAGGCAAGTCTTCACCAGACAAAAACCTCCAGTGCACAGCACTCTGGAAACATTTCGGGGCTTTCGCGTGTTTATTTCAGCACGTAAAGCGCACCGGTCCAACACGTCGGCCGGGTGCGCGGCGCCTCCGCCCTCTTGTGGCCTTGCGGCGTCAGAGCAAGAGGCTCCTTCTCGCTGCCCTTCCGCTGTGTTGCAGGACCCGGAGCGCGCACTTTGTGGGGGGTGGGGGACCGCGTTCGCGCTCTGCCCCCGGTCTCTTGCGCGAGTACTAAATCTCACGGACAGGGGGGCCTCGTCATTGATTGTTACAGGTGAGACGGGGATTAGGAGGAGACCCCGACTGATGTGTAAAGGGGAGCACTAACACCGGAGGGACACCCCCGGCGTCTCTTTTTGAGAGACGCCCTGGGGTTTCCTAATGGCCAAGGAGGGTCGGGACCTCGGTTTGACCTCTGTTTGTGCAGCAGAGTGTCGCCATCAGGAGGCTGGGGCGTAAGAGAGCCACACAGCCCGCAGGGTGAGCGCTCCCTACTGGTCCCAGTCACACCTCTTGCAGGAGCAGCAGCAACCGGAGCTTTTCCGGGGTGGAATCTCCCATCCGGGTGCCGGCCAGGCTCACACCTGCTGGGCTGCCCCGGGGGTGAGCCCAGTCGAGAGTCGCAGGGCCAGATCTAGTCACCGGGGAGAAACGATACAAGTGAAGGATTGCTCGGCTCTCGGCACTTGAAAAGACCGACAAATGTCTCGTTCCCGCCGGAGCTGAATGTACCCGCATGTGTGGTGTCGTCTTCTTCCCCCGCCCCGCTGTGTTTGCTGTATTGTCTCTGAAGCCGGCCCCCCCGAGACGAGACGGGCTGTTCCTGTGCCCCAATTAACACTTTACAGGTGCCATTCCCCGGCATTGTGGCCATTGTCGGTGCTCACACGCGATAAGATAAGGCGGAGGAGAGCGGGGCATGCCCAGCGGCAGACATTCAAGGAGGGGGCAGTGCGAGGTGAGGTGAGGCCCCGACGCAGCTAATGCGGAGCACTTGTTGGACTGGCATCGAAAGGACGTGTGCGCACGGAGCGAGCCTTCCCTGCGGCGGAGCGCGGGAACTTTCTCCCCCCCTCCCGCTGCAGGAGTTGTGTGCGCTGCAGCGGTGCCGAGAGAAAAGCACAGAAGGCAGCAGGCTCTGGAGAGCAGGTAAGAGACGGAGCCTTGTGGGCAGGCGTGCAGGCCCGTTTTTTGGAAATTGCTTAAAAGGTTTGTTCGGTGTGTGGCAGGCGCACGTCGCGAGCTTGCGTGGCGATCTGCCGGTCTGGAGTTATGCAAATGAGGCCGAATTGCATCCCGGGACATGCTGCGAATGCACAACGGCGACTGCAGATGTGTAGGAAACGGCGCGCTCGTTTTCTCGTTTTGCCCACACTTTTGAGTGTTAGTGTGGCGTGTGAGTGTGCGAAAGAGTGGGCCCAGCAGGAGGCGGTGGCGTGCGGGGCGAGGAGGTGGCCTAGGCTGCGCGATTTGTGCTGTGGGTGCGGGCCGCTTGCAGGGGCCTGTACAACTCATACTTACCTGGCAGGGGAGATATCTTGATCAAGAAGGAGATTCAACCAGGGCGAGGCTCGGCCATTGCACTCCGGTAGGGAGCGCTCACCCTGCGGGCTGTGTGGCTCTCTTACGCCCCAGCCTCCTGATGGCGACACTCTGCTGCACAAACAGGCGCCGTCCTTCGGGGGAGGCGTCAAACCGAGGTCCCGACCCTCCTTGGCCATTAGGAAACCCCAGGGCGTCTCTCAAAAAGAGACGCCGGGGGTGTCCCTCTGGTGTAAGTGCTCCCCTTTACCCATCAGTCGGGGTCTCCTCCTAATCCCCGTCTCACCTGTAACAATCAATGACGAGGCCCCCCTGTCCATGAGATTTAGTACTCGCGCAAGAGACCGGGGGCAGAGCGCGAACGCGGTCCCCCGCCCCCCACAAAGTGCGCGCTCCGGGTTCCCTCTCGGGGCCCTGCAACACAGCGGAAAGGCAGCAAGAAGGAGCCTCTTGCTCTGACGCCGCAAGAACGTCAGAGCAAGAGAACATAACAACATGCACCGTTTTCCTCTCTCTCTGTGTCAGAGGCTGCAAGTTGATCTTCTCAAGTGCAGGAACTTTCCCTCTTTTTGCCTCAAACACATCCACGCATTGTTCAAACAGAGGATAGGTAGCAAATACAACCTCAAATGCTTTCTGACCTGGGAGAGCTTAGATGAAATCCAAGTGCCGAGGTTCAAAGCCAAGCTCCTTCTGTAACACTTTTCTGCTGAACTGCATACGATCCATGAAGAGGTCATCCAAAAGCTCAAAACGTACAGCAATCTTGCGGGATCCAAAGGTTGCCATTTCAAAAACTGCAAAACAAACACTGCTTCCACAAAACAAGAAAACAATCCAAATACTCCACCTACAGGCTGATCAAGGTATGTCCCCTGCCAGGTAAGTATCAGCTGATAAACCAGCTGACAGGCTCTGTTGCAGCCTCTGTTCCAGCGGTTGTCCAATGGGCGTTGTCCCGGCGTCCTCTGGCTACCGGCCAACCAGTCGAGGTGCAGCTCGGAGTAGGACGGGCGGAGGAATCTGACTGCGGCGCGCAGGGCAGTCGTTGCTCCGAGGGGATCTACCAGCAGTCCGGCTGGCTGGTAGAAAGTCTCTATGCACAGAGTGTGACCGCGAGTCCTCACAAGTCACTCTTGTGCCTGGGAAGAAGCTGGTTCGTTCCCGGTCCAGCACTGCTTCTGAATAAGCTATTCAGGTTGTCGACGAGGGTCCAACTGTAGGGTCCAACTGTCCAACACAAACACAATCTGTGGCGTTTAGCGTGACATAGTCTTGCAGGCATCGTGCTGTCTCACTGCAATACTATACCGCTGGAGGAAACAGTCCATCTGGCCATGAAACTCATTTGAACGTCTAGCTACAGCAACTAACAATATCATGATTTATTCAGGATGTGTGGAATCAGCACGTCAAGGAGACAGCTTCCGAAATCGTGAGCATTCCCTGGTGGTGTCCTGCTGGGATCCTGTGGGCGTGTGTTGGTGGTATAGTGGTGAGTGAAGCCTTTTGAAAGAGGTAAAGCACTGCACAACGGAATTGAGGGAGAATCTTACAGGGGATTCTGAGCGGTGTCTAAATAAATAAATTCTTCAGCGTCCGCGGATGGCATTTTGCAGCTGGAAGCAGATGTCGACGCGTTTTGCACAGAGCACCAAAAAAGCGTCTTTTTTGAAAACCCAGGCAACGAGCATTGGTGGTTCAGTGGTAGAATTCTCGCCTGCCACGCGGGAGGCTCGGGTTTGATTCTGGGCCAATGCAGTGGCTTTTGCAGCGAGCGGCTCCATCACTTGCATCCCCTTGCAACTCACAACTGAAAACCCACTGAAGCTAAGCAGGTGTGAGCCAGGTCAGTACCCGGATGAGGGTGAGCTACAGGGAAAAACAAAGCTTCCAGCTGGAAGCGGTGTTAATGGTGCCGGCGGAGGGCGCTCACCCTGAGGTCTGTGCGGGTCCCAATGCCCCAGTATACTGACGGAGATGCTGTTGTAAAAGGGTGCTGTCTCTTGGATGAGATGTAAAACCGAGGTCATAGTGCTCTGTGGTCGTTAAAAATGACCACCAAAACCTTTGACAAAAGCTCTTGGTAATTGATGGTCTTCAATAATGCTTCTCCTTTAGGTACATTTTAAATCAGCTGAAAAATGCTGTGAAATGGGGGGGCACTTCAGGCCAGTGTAGGATTTGGGTTACAAGAACCATGAAACTGCACGAGAAAGCCCGTACACTGAATTACACGGCTTTCTATTCAAAGGAGGGCAAAAGAAATTCCCTGAGTTCGATTTTTTGCAGCACAGAGAGGAGCACTGTCGTGAGGCCGGTTAGCTCAGTTGGTTAGAGCGTGGCGCTAATAACGCCAAGGTCCTTTTCTCCTCTCTTACCAAAGCTGTTAGGTTCCTTTCCGTGGTGAGATGGGTTGTCATGCAACGCTGCCACATAGTGCCGACAGACAAGAGTGTTGCAGGAGAAGAGAAAAGTGTTTGAAGATTTAAGAGTGTCTTAGGTGGAGCCAAAATCAAGTGTCACAAATGCAAGTAGGAGGATTTCCAATGTTTAATATGGTAAAAATAAGCGGAAGTTATCTGCCGGTCCGGCACAGTCTGCCATGCTTTTGTCATATACTGTAAAGTGGTGTCGAACTGGGTGTCGAACTGGAGCCTCACCATTTGCATATGTGAGGCTCCAGTTATACATCGAGTGTCACATTAAATGACAAAAATGAAGAGAGTTAAAGCAGCTGGAGAGGTTTTCTTACAACTTTTGAGCTGACACAGTTTTGGAAAATGTTTCCTTCACGCTGCACTGTACAACATAGGCAGCCAAGAGTCTCCAAAACAAAACAGAATTGACAGATAGGAGAAAATTCCCACTCGTCCTGAAGTTCCCAAAATCCAGCACTGAGCATAAACAAAGTGTCTAAGTAGCGTGGGAATGCTAACCCTAACCCTAGCTGGAGTTTGAGCAATCCAGCACTGAGCGTAAAAAGATGAGTCAAAGTAACATCTAATCGGATTTGTTTCCTTAGAGCTGGTTCAGAGTTTGCTCAAGAGTTTACCTTTCACAGATGCGCAAAGAAGAATGTTGGGGGTGCACGCTTCAAGGCGCCTTACAGCTGTAGGGAGTGATTCAAGACGATTCGTGGCGTGTGCTCGTTCCCATATACCGTACGCCCCGGGGTGCAGTGCTAGGATGACGTACAATACCGCTTGGGCACGTAACGGCGTTTTATGCAAGTGCAGGACGTGAGGGTTGTCGTTTGTTCGTTTTGTTTTGCTCTGCTTTGCTTTGTTTTGCTTTCCATCGCTTTGCTTTGCTTTCCATTTGTTTTTCTTTTGAAACATTTCCATGTTTCAAAAGAACACGTACTGAAAACTCATCACCACTATGTCGTAAATGAGCACCGCGATCGCTTGTTGTCATGCGTCCTTACTTGGGAAATGCAGAAGCAAAAACTGCCCTCTCTCAGCCACCGAAACGTGTGCGGCTCGCCTTGCACTCTTTGCGCCTCGCATATTTATGGAGCTGTCTGCTCTTCTTTCTGTTGAAGTACGCAAGTTACGGGGCGTACAGCAGACTATGATGTGCTCAATGACAGCTTTCAAGATTTGAAAACTATGAGCTTGATGGCTCAAGTCGAACGAATGTGGTTGTTACGCAATTGATGATCAAACGCACATATTCTAACGATTCGTGAGAGTATGTTCTAAAGGTCCCTGGCTCGATCCCGGGTTTCGGCATTTAGTTTCATCGCTCCCTTTGTTCCTCTCTCCAGCGCCCCCTGCCTAAAATGACGCGTCCCTTTCTCAGCCCGAAACGCAAGCGATACACCAGCAGCAAACCCTACAGGTTTCCGTAGTGTAGTGGTTATCACGTTCGCCTAACATGCGAAAGGTCCCAGGTTCGAGACTGGGTGCAAACAGCCTCTTCTTGCACGCTCCTGCACTTCACAGAGGTCTTGAACCACCAGTCATTTGTTCCCAATGTATTTCCGGTGCCTTCATGCACTCTTGTACCAAACGCACGTTTTTTCTGTACCTGGAGCCGATCATTTGCAATTGGGCTGTCCCGACAGACCAAGACGAGCTCTGTCGGCTCAAAAGCAGTGCAACACCTGCGAGAACAACAGAAAGATTAGTACCCAGCGGGGGCCTCTTAGTGAGCCCAAGATCTAATCAAGAATCGACTCCAGCAACAGGGCTGGGCGCATTGTTCCATACTCCAACCACTCTTGGTGTAAACAGGTCCCTCCTGGTCTCTGCATGAAATGCACTTTCCTGCGTTTTCTTTGGTGTAACTGGCTTCCCCTGCATGGGCGAATGTGAAGAAGATCCTTAGTAAGTCATTGAAGAAACCCGAGAAGAGGTCGGAGTGGCCTCTGTCGTTCATCAATGATCCAGTCAGGCAGTACTCCTCTGTAAAGCGACGTTCGTTCACATCGATTGGCTTTTTTTTGCCTTCATTCATGCAAGTAGTAAAAGCACACGCCCCTATTCTGCCGTGACCTGGATTTGAACCAGGGTTGTTGCGGCCACAACGCAAAGTACTGACCACTATACGATCACGGCGAGTTACCGATACACACGTGGCAGGGCGGAAAAGGCTGTGCTCTCTTCGTGTGACATAATTCGGAAAAGTCCTGACGTTGCATTTCAACTGAGTCCCAGTATACATCGACCCTTCGACACTCTGAGTGACAACTCTCTTGCGTGTTTTCTCATATTTATGTAGTTTGCTTGCATGATGCCGGGAACAGCAGGGTTGTTCGCTGCCATATGGTCTAGTGGTTAGGATTCCTGGTTTTCACCCACGTGGCCCTGGTTCGACTCCCGGTATGGGAACGTGTCAGTTTTGCCTCCTGCTTTTCAAAAGATCAGCACCGTGTACGAAGGAGTCACATTAAAACTACTCGAACGTGCAAAACGTGCGAGAAGAGGGGGCGCTTGTTTCCAGCCGAAACTTCTCGCGTGTGAGACGAGCTGACCATCGCTGCAGGAAGTGGGAGGGTTACTCTGATAGACAGGGCTGACCTTCGGCAATAGGATTTATACTCTCCAAGATGATATTTGCACTTTCTGGAGAGGTGATTTTCTCCACGTCAGTAGCCCGATTTCGTCGATTGCGTGGAGAGGGCTGTAGAATGTGGCGCCGCCTTTCCTGCTCCGTCCATGACAGGCATGCAGGTCTCTGGAGAGAGAGCACGGTCCATCAGCGCACTCCAATAAAGGCACTGGAAGCAGCTGAATCGCATTGGCGAAGCTCAGCACTGGGCCGCTGGGCATGTCTTACCACCGTTTCCGTAGTGTAGTGGTTATCACGTTCGCCCGCACAAAAGGGGATTTGGGATTCGCCTAGCGCTGTGATCGAACAGACCCACTCACCTCTTAGTGTGGCAGGATCTGCACAGTGCATGTCGCAGCGCATCCTGCTTTCACTTCAATGCGCGTCCTGATGTACCCCGGTCTCCCGCGAGACAGGTGGGGACAGGTGACAGGTTCACGTGACAGGTCCTATACTAACGAGGAAGACATCGCTCTCTCCGACCCCCGGCATCGTGTCCCGACCCACCGTGCTGGAAGCCGACTCGTGCTGTGATTCCTTTACGGACCAGAAATGACAACCGAGGAGCCGAGAGATCATTTCAGCATTTCGCGTCTGAACGGAAAACACAAACGACCAACTCGGAATGATTTGCCTTTGACGCTTATCAAAGCGTTCTTTGTGCATCGAACAGACCCACTCACCTCTTAGTGTGGCGGGATCTGCACAGTGCATGTCGCAGCGCTCCCTGCTTTCACTTCAATGTGCTTCCTGATGTCGAGTCGTGTGCTGTGCGGAGGCTCTGAAAGCGAGAGCAATGAAAAGGTGCACGACGCTGTGTTAGAAAACAGAGAAGTGAAAGGCAGTCCTTTCTCTAAGGAGGTAAAAGAAAAGCTACTCCCCATCAGGGAATCGAACCCCGGTCTCCCGCGTGACAGGCGGGGATACTTGCCACTATACTAACGAGGAAGACATCGCACGCTCCGACCCCCGGCATCGTGTCCCGACCCAGCGTGCTGGAAGGCGACACGTGCTGTGATTCCTTTTACGGAGCAGAAATGACAACCGAGGAGCCGAGAGATCATTTCAGCATTTCGCGTCTGAACGGAAAACACAAACGACCAACTCGGAATGACTTGCTTTGGACGCTTTTCAAAGCGTTCTTTGTGCATGACGACTGCGCCGCCTAGCAGATACAAATGGGTTGTACAACTTTGAAGTAGCAAATGGAAGAGGGCTAAGCCTCCTCTCTTTTAGCCCAGGTTTGATCTGTCTCCCAGAATCACCAGGGCGCACGCACACACACACACACCCGTGCCGTTGAAGTGCTCTGCTTCATTTCTAAGGGCAACTCAACATTCACTCCTACCCCGAGTGCAGAAAAGACAGCGTCTGCAGCAACAGCAGCTCAGGTCTCTGCACAGGAGCTAAGCTGCCCCCATCTCCTCTGCTCTGCTCTGCGGCTCCTGCGGAGTGGAGTCCTGCCTGGAGCCGTGTTTGCAGGCGGCGGCTCCCCGCACCCTGTCTGTGCGTCGTGTCCAAGAGCTCCTGGGAGGAAGAGAGAGCCCTCCCACTCGGGGGCTTTTCCACGGTCTGTGTGAGGAGGGGCGGGTGTGTCCAGCAGCTTATCGAGCGGAAGCCTGGGGCGGCGGAGAGCTGTGATCGTACAGACCTTGAGGTGTCACCTCTTTGTCTGCTTTCCCGCCCCCCCTCCGCCCAAGCTCTGCTCCAAAGTAGCCCGGCAACCCCTCACACCTGCACGTGTCACAACCTAAGGTGTGGTCATGAGACACCCATGGGGTGTTGTTCTGTTCTTGCTAATTGTTTCCTGCCCATCGCAGGCAGGAGTCCATGCGAGGAAGATGCGCTGGACAGAGCTCAGAGGGCACACCTGGGTGGCTTTCCTTCTGAGTGACGTTCCTGCAACACTCTCCCGCTACTCTTGGTGCGCTCATGCCGCAACACAGGAAGGCTGGAGCAGGTGGCTGTGGGCTCTGTGCACCGCCGAAATAGCTCAGCTGGGAGAGCGTTAGACTGAAGATATAAAGATCCCGGGTTTCGGTATTTTGTTTCATCGCGCCCTTTGTTCCTCTCTCCAGCGCCCCCTGCCTAAAGTGACGCGTCCCTTTCTCAGCCCGAAACGCAAGCGAGACACCAGCAGCAGTCCCTGCAGGTTTCCGTGGTGTAGCGGCTATCACGTTCGCCTAACACGCGAAAGGTCCCCGGTTCGAGACCGGGTGGAAACAGCCTCGTTTTGCACGCTTCTGTACTTCACAGAGGTATTGAGCGACCGGTCATTTGTTCCCAATGTATTTCCGGTGCCTTCATGCACTCTTGTACCAAACGCACGTTCCTTCTGTATGCGGAGCCGATCATTTGCAATTGGGCTGTGCCGACAGATCAGGACGAGCTCTGTCGGCTCAAAAGCAGCGCAGGACCTGCAAGAACAACAGAAAGATTAGCATCCAGCGGGGGCTTCTTAGTGAGCCCAAGATCTCATCAAGAATCGGCTCCAGCAACAGGGCTGGGCGCATTGTTCCATTCTCCGACCACTCTCGGTGTAAACAAGTCCCTCCTGGTCTCTGCTTGAATTGCACTTTCCTGCGTTTGCTTTGGTGTAACTGGCTTCCCCTGCATGGGCGAATGTGAAGAAGATCCTTAGTAAGTCATTGAAGAAACCCGAGAAGAGGTCGGAGTGGTCTCTGTCGTTCATCAACGATCCAGTCAGGCAGTACTCCTCTGTAAAGCGCCGTTCGTTCACATCATTGGCTTTTTTTTTGCCTTCATTCGTGCAAGTAGTAAAAGCAGACGCCCCTATTCTGCCGTGACCCGGGTTTGAACCGGGGTTGTTGCGGCCACAACGCAAAGTACTGACCACTATACGATCACGGCGAGTTACCGATACACACGTGGCAGGGCGGAAAAGGCTGTGCTCTCTTCGTGTGACATAATTCGGGAAAGTCCTGACGTTGCATTTCAACTGAGCCCCAGTATACATCGACCCTTCGACACTCTGAGTGACAACTCTCTTGCGTGTTTTCTCATATTTATGTAGTTTGCTTGCATGATGCCCGGAACAGCAGGGTTGTGCACTCCCATATGGTCTAGCGGTTAGGATTCCTGGTTTTCACCCAGGCGGCCCGGGTTTGACTCCCGGTATGGAATCGTGTCAATTTTGCCTCCTGCTTTCCAAAAGATCAGCACTGTGTACGAAGGAGCCGCATTAAAACTACTCAACGTGCAAAACGTGCGAGAAGAGGGGGCGCTTGTTTCCAGCCGAAACTTCTCGCGTGTGAGACGAGCTGACCATCGCTGCAGGAGGTGGGAGGGTCACTCTGGTAGACAGGGCTGACCTTCGGCAATAGGATTTATACTCTCCAAGATGATATTTGCACTTTCTGGAGAGGCGATTTTCTCTACTTCAGTAGCCCGATTTCGTCGATTGCGTGGAGAGGGCTGTAGAATGTGGCGCCGTCTTTCCTGCTCCGTCCATGACAGGCGTGCTGGTCTCTGGAGAGAGAGCACGGTCCATCAGCGCACCCCAATAAAGGCACTGGAAGCAGCTGAATCACATTGGCGAAGCTCAGCGCTGGGCCGCTGGGCACATCTGACCACAGTTTCCGTAGTGTAGTGGTTATCACGTTCGCCTCACACGCGAAAGGTCCCCGGATCGAAACCGGGCGGAAACAGACCACACTTCTTCTGTCGCCACGCACAAAAGGGGATTGGGGATTCGCCTAGCGCTGTGATCGAACAGACCCACTCACCTCTTAGTGTGGCGGGATCTGCACAGTGCATGTCGCAGCGCATCCTGCTTTCACTTCAATGCGCGTCCTGATGTACCCCGGTCTCCCGCGTGACAGGTGGGGACAGGTGACAGGTCCTATACTAACGAGGAAGACATCGCTCTCCGACCCCCGGCATTGTGTCCCGACCCACCGTGCTGGAAGCCGACTCGTGCTGTGATTCCTTTACGGAGCAGAAATGACAACCGAGGAGCCGAGAGATCATTTCAGCATTTCGCGTCTGAACGGAAAACACAAACGACCAACTCGGAATGACTTGCCTTTGACGCTTATATACCTCTTAGTGTAGCGGGATCTGCACAGTGCATGTCGCAGCGCTCACTGCTTTCACTTCAATGTGCTTCCTGATGTCGAGTCGTGTGCCGTGCGGAGGCTCTGAAAGCGAGAGCAATGAAAAGGTTCACGACGCTGTGAAATAAACATTAATAAACGCATATATAACGTCGAAAACACATCTAACACTAGGAGTATACGGTACTCTGCACAGTGTACGAAGTTAATTATTTTCGCAGTAATTAATTATATTTACTATATTTATTATACACGTGTAAATTAGTTTTCGACGTTATATATGCATTTATTAATGTCGTCGATTTTACGGTTGCAATTCGACGTTGATTATACGTCGAGGCGACGTATATATACGTATAGCCGTATTTTCGCCGTGAATATACGTATATTTGACGAATCAATGCCCACAGCTTGGCATACAAGGGTTTTGCGGAGGGGTCTTGCCACCTGCCTGAAAAAAAAACAGTTAAATGTTTGAGTGCCTATAGAGTTTCTATTTTTATTTTCTTGAGAAAAGTTGATACCATTTCCTGGAAAAATCTGTAGGGGGGCGTCTGAAATTCTGAGCGGGGGTGATATTTCGGTTGAAACGGAGCTGTACGGTGCAGCTACCCAAATGAAATCTCGCAGCTATGCCATTGATTAGTGCTTCATGATAGAAGATATCGACTAGCAATCTGGTATTTGCGATGAAGTTCAGTTTCACATTTTTCGTCACTCTCACTGGAGAGTATTGCCTGGAGCGAAAAGTACCATAAGCGTTCATTTTTGCAGCTACATGGACGTTCTGAATCGTTAAGAAAAAATGTTGTAAAACCAACAGAAAGCACAGAGTGCTATAACTAGTCCTAGTTATATAACGATTTTAAGTATAATGATAAACTACTGCAAGGAATCGGCCCACCTGAGCAAACAGGATCGTAATGTTGACACTCAATAACGACACTGATATGTGCAGTTCCTGGACGGATAGCCCTCCTGCCCATCAAACAGAGTGAGTGACTGTTCGTGTCATTTAGTGTTGTCTGACCTTTGACAAAGTACAACTATTTTTTTAGGGCGTAAATTAAGTTAGGTAAATCTTTTTGCCCAAAACTGAAGGGGCAACATTACCCCCTCCCCCCGTGATGCCAGGCCTGTCCCCATCCTATTCCATAATGTCATTATATATAATACCATACAACAGTGACCGATCCTTACTAACTACATGCGTTAAAATTGCACATCAGCTCATAGCAGGGGGCACATAGCCGCGATGTATTATCAATGTTATATTTCAACCATAATATCGACAACATTAATAAACGCATACGTTGAGAAAATATCGAACCCAGCATATTTTCCGGTTATATACCACAATGCATTGCTAGTATTCGTTGGTCACCATTTTGGACACGTTTTTCAAACGTAGAAGTATATCCGCAAATATCTCAGCAATCCTCTTTTGACGAGTAAGTATGAACAATAATAATACTATCTGAATACATACAGACCTTTCTTAATATTATTTTGATTAAAATAGTACGTGAATAAGCAAAAAATGGCACATAAAATAGTGTGAATGGGGAAGATGACACAAAATCGTTTTGCCGTTTCTCTATTCTTATTCTATGTTGTACTTTCAAACTTTGGGTACTCTTTAATTAGGACAGACTTTATTGCTCAACTGCTATGATGCAAACCAAATTTTATACATTTATTTCAGTTTTGAGCTTAGTAAACCGTTCATTTTTTAGATTATACTAAAGACGATATTAATCATCATTTATTTGGGAAGTAATATTATATAATTTTCTCCTAGCTGCGGTGCTGAAGTCCCACCCTACATCAACAGAAAAAGAAATAAAGGAGCATGCAATGTGTTACTTGAAGAATGCATATGCAAGGCAGGGGGCCAGGAGATCTGGACACTGAAAATAATAGGTTTTTGGTTCTAACTGTTAGGACAATTAGACAGGGTTTGCAAATAGTGGAAAAAAATCATCTTAACTTCCATTGTAATATTTTTTTTTCTTGGAAATATAGAAGTTGTACATTTTAAAATGTATATTTGAATCAAAATGTGGTTTTGAGTTAGTGTGTTAATGTAATTAGTTTTGTGTTTGTCATTACTATACTGTATATTTCCATGTTACCAGAATTTGTAGCTGAAGTTTAAGACTAGTTGTGTTTTTTATGATTATTGCCCATATGTTGATTGTTGATTGATTGTATACAATGTATAATTTGAAATACATATGTTTCAGGTGTGAATGTGTATTTTCAGAATACATTTCTAAATCTAATCATTGGCTTGGTTTACTTGTTTCTACACCTATAAAATCTATCTTTGATGTATAATAGACCTCTACCCATATACGTATAATAGACCTCTAAAATTATCCGTATAATAGACCTCTAACCATATACGTATAACAGACCTCTAACCATATACGTATAATAGACCTCTAAAGTTATACGTATAATAGACCTCTAACCATATACGTATAATAGTCCTCTAAAGTTATCCGTATAATAGACCTCTAAAGTTATCCGGAACTCCAACCATATATGTATAATAGTCCTCTAAATTTATCCGTATAATAGAACTCCAACCATTTATGTATAATGAACGTCTAAACATAGACATATAATTGACGTATAACTTTAGACGTATATTAGAATTTCATTCTAGACGAATTGTAGACCACATTTAGACGTATAAGGTATGCGTTTAATAGACGTATATTATACGTCTTTTGCCCACTGGGTGGGCTCCAGATGCACATGGAAGCAATCAAGTGTTTCATCCGAGCTGTTTCAAAGACTGCCCAAGAGCTTTCCTTTCACAGAGGCGCAACGATTAATGATGGGGGTGCACCCTTCAATGCGCCTTACGACTGTAGGGAGTGATTGAGATGATTCGTAGCGTGTGCTCATTTCCCTCTATTCCCCGTGTTGCAGTGGTAGGATGACGTAAATTCCTGCTTCGACACGTAACGGCATTATAATCAAGTGCAGGAGCTGAGGGCTTTAGTTTTGTTTCGTTTTCCATGGCGTTCGTAAGCGCGCAAATCAAAGGCAAGTCCTGCGTCTAACACGAACGTAAATGCTTTTGAAAGTGCAGTGTGGTGCAGCTTGTAAAATCCTTGTCCACATTTGTGGTTTGTTGATGTTTGTTCTGTCTGCCAAAGTTGCATTTTGACATCCGGACGGGGGGACTTTATCATTTGAACGTGAAGCCAGCCTTAAACCCTCTGAGGCGTGTCTGTCTGCCGGCACGTATCTTGTGAAAGGTATTTTTTTTTTAACGGAGAGCAACTTTAAAAAGGTATCCGCAGCCACCTCGCAGTCCGTGTTTAATTATAAGAGGAATGCGGTGGCGGTGGGCTCGCTTTTGCCGTGGTCGAGTGGTTAAGGCGATGGGCTCGAAATGCGTTGGGGACTCCCCGCGCAGGTTCGAAACCTGCCGACTCCGGCGTCTGCCGCATGTCGCTTTGTGCCTGCGCGGCAGAGGCGAAGTGCCGCTTCTCCTTTCCTGGTACTATAACAACGCGAAATCGCTTGGACCCGCTGCCATGGACATCAATTCTTCAGATAACCACACACTTTGCCTTCGCACCTCTGGTGCTCTGCTTATGCCTTTGAAAACCTAATGAATAAAGCTGAAAGAACCGACACGATATGTAGGTGCTGGTAAAGCACGCAGTAAAGAACTGTTAACAGCAAGGGTTTCAGTGGGTTAACTGAGGAGAAGGCGTGATCGCTAATTGTTGACTTTTTATTTGGTGTAAGAAACACTCTTACTGTGCATGACGTGCAACAAATGTAGCCACAGAAATTGCATCACGCTTTCATGTATGCTATTGCAGACACCAACGTTGCCTAGATAGAAAACCGAAATAGCCGTGGGTTTGCTTGCTGGTCTGAAGGATCTCTCTTTGAATCTCTATCATTTGTCAATGGAAGTAAAAGGCGCTGCAATCGCATACGTTCAGAATCAAACCCGCAGCTGTTGTTCGACTTTATTTCTTGACTAATTACAACTGAGTGTCGCATGAGCAGTTACATAAACTTGTCTGGTATATTTGAACACAAATGCCGTTCTTCAATTAAAACTAACAGTACATTGTCAGGGACATTCAGTTCTATACAAACAAGAGACAGACAAGAGAATATTTCAACCGTTCATGTGGACTACGTGTTGACTTACTGATCTGAATAATTGAAAAGTTCGGGCTCATAGCCGATGCAGTGCGTGCTAATTAGAACAACAGCAACGCTGAGCTCTCAGCACCGTACTGAGCCCAGGTGTTTTTCTAAAGCTGTCAGGTGCAGTTCATTTACATGAAGGAAATCTCTTACTGGGTACGATTACAATGCAGTAAGTAGCACAGACTACTTAGGGAGTAGCCCGATGCGTTTAAAAACGACCCGAGCCAGGCAGGAGTCGAACCTGCAATCTCCTGATCCATAGTCAGACGCGTTATCCATTGCGCCACTGGCACTGGTGTGACACTGCAGGACTGTAACCCAGTGAGATCAGCACTGCAACTAGTAAAATATTACCCCCGGTCCATTCTTTTCCAAAAGTGAGAAACACCTATTTTCTACATTTTGTCTGTTTTAAAACCATATCTCTTTAAACCAAACCAAGAGTTTGTCTTTTGCACTGATATTCTGATTCATTTCGATTTCAAAGAAAAAAACATTATCTTCCAAAGCATCATAAAATTGTCCATTCTTCCAGACTCTACTTCTCTCTTGTAGTAGTACAGCAGACCTTTCCAGGTGAGCAGATCACAGAGTCCGAAATATGCTTCCTCCATCAAGCAAAGTACCTGAACATGACTCTGTCTTCATAAAAGCGCCCCTGTAATAAAGAAATTAAATCCGAAATCAAGAGGGCAGTTGCCTACTGAAGTTCAAGAAGTCATCAATTTTAACCTAGCAACACATTAAAGGCTGCATCTATACAAGTACGATTCTAGAAATGCTCACCAGATTACGTTTTAAGAAGGAACTGCACCTCAGGTTCCGCCGAGATCTTAACTTGGATGGCAGGATTCAGAGTCCGGAGTGCGGACTGATGGCGCACGGAGGGTCCACATACTGTGGATCCCTCAGTATATCCCTAAACACCTAGCGCAGTCTCACGAGAGACTGTCAAAAATCGCTTTGTCCGTTTGCGTTGCAAGTAAGTGAAAACGCAGTCTCAACCCAGAGCCACTTGGCAGCAGCGGCACGTAAATACTGTTACTGTCACTGCTCGATACCGACGTTAGCCTACTATACCATGTTCAGCCACCGCTAGAAAATGTACGGCTCTAGAACCGGAGCAAACAACAGGAGGGCCAACGCCAAACAGGCACATGTGTCAGACATGGAGCATGACGAGGATAGGATTTGAACCCATGCGTGCAGAGCACAACGGATTAGCAGTCCATCGCCTTAACCACTCGGCCACCTCGTCGAGGCAACTGGGCTGTCCGGACATGGGTTGGCGCGCTTCAGATGATCTTTTTCTTTTTTTTTCCCTTGTACTCGAGGGTCATTTTCCTGTTCCACATGCGATTTCAACATTTTCCTTGGGAGATGTCAAGCCAGCAAGCCACTGCTGTGGTTCAGTGGCCAGTGTGGAGTTCAGTGGCCCTGTTGTACACAGAAAGCACATTGAGCTCCTTGGACATGAAAAGTTCCAGATAAAAGCCATTTGTCACCCTTTCTCTTGGTGTCGATGTTGCTATTGTATGTAAAGGTGGCAACTTGCTCAGCGAGCAGGCGGAGCACACACCGAATGCAGATGTGTCTGAGTGGTCTGTCCAAGTGGCTGCAAAAGGACAGCACTCCCGGGGTGCCTGTCACGGACGTCCAAAGGGACTAACCGTGGGGAGCAGGAGAGCGGAAAAAGACCCATATGCGTAGCGGCGAGACGGGAAAAAGGCCCGGGCTCATTAGTGCAAAGAGTTCAGGAATGCCGTATAGAAACCTATGCCCTCAGGGAGTGGACGTGGGGCGCCCTGGTGCTAGGCGGGTCTCAGGACATCCGAACGTCAATGCTGAGCCAGGACAGAGTGCAAGACCCGGAAATATATAGCCCAAGGGAAAGAGAGGGACCGGAAGGACAGCAGACCGGAAACTAGGGACAGGACAGAGAAGGAGCGCCCTCTGGCTGTAGAGCGTTTTGAGAAGCCACCTTTAAAGGCGATATATACTGTAAAAGCGCTGATTCTTGTGGAATGTGTTCCGCCGGGGATTCAAATTTTTTTAAATTTTTTTTTAAATTGCGTATCTAAGGAAATCTCAGTATAACTTTGTTCATGAACAAACAGTGGCATGTTACATTATTATTAGTTTTTTTGTTAACAAGGCTCGCCAGCTAATGTGAATCGAAACCTGTCTTTCTAGCTTTTAAAGTCGTGCGATGTGTAAGCCACAATTCAAATAGAGAAAAAAGAGCTGACTGACAAGATTTGAGATGTGGCTGTCAATGTTGGATTAAAAAAAACACATTGCCCGACGTTTGTTGCATTGCTTGAAAATAACTTTATTTCGAGAGACTGGATAAGTAATTCAGGTGTTTTTTTTTAACTTCCTGAAAAACAACTAATAATTTAACTATATGTAACGTTTTATGATATGTCGCGGTTTTGAATGTCTGAGGACATGTGCTGGCTGGACAGGAGGCTCTACTGTACACAGAGAGGGGCGGGAGGAGGGGACAAGCCGATACATACTCTTAGAGTTTGATTAATAGGGAATATAATACAAAAATATAGTACTAAAAATAAGATACACTCTACAGACATTCACAACGGCGACTGTCAGAAGATAGGACACAGCGGCTCAGGCACCCACTGAATGGAAAAGGGGCACTTTAATGTTCTGTATGGCTAATACTAAAGCCAATACTTCAATACTTTAATGTTCTTTTCTGTATGTTTAACAATAGTGGGTACTGGCCTTATTCGTCCCTGCTCCCGTTGTTAGGTGTTAATGTGTTGTTAAGTGTGAATTTGAACCTGTTTCCCGGAGGTCTGGCTTTTTTTCTGGAAAACCATAACTCTGGTCTTGTCCAGATTGACTGTCGGCGCCCAGGTCTGACAGTGCTGCTCCAGCAGTGCCAGGTTCTGGCGCAGCCTCTGTTCTGTGGGCGACAGCGGGACCAGGTCGTCTGCAAAGAGCAGGAAGTCGATTTCCATAATTAATGCAGATCAGTAAATCAAGGGACAAAACAACCATTGCGCCCGGGTCCTTAATGGGCTTTGACGTGCTAATGCGTTGGTTTAACAGTCCGGGTGTGGCAAGCCTCTAATGTTTAACCTTTAACTGTTTTTCCATCTACTGTATTGCTTTGAGATGCCACTTTTAAAGGTGATATGTAAAATAAAGTTTTTTATTATTGTTATAGAGAAACATGATCAGATTTTCCCTGGTTCAGAAAAAAAGATCTAAAGTGCTACACCTAACTTTCTTAATTCAATGTATTTAAAGCAGTGAACTACTGTAGGTGTAACATAACATTCAGAAATACAATCGAGAATAGTTTTGTGGTGTTTGTTTAGATGAAACATTCCTAAAACGTATAACATAACAAAATTAAAGACGATTAAAATCTGTAATCTTTCCACTTGTACTGTATGTCATCGGAAAGTTTCTGCTTTGTGTAAGGATGGTATCAAAAAGTAATCTTAAGTGGTGAGAAAGCTGTGCTCAATGTATCTAAGGGACTTAAAAGTAAAAGGTGATGCTTCATATTGCTTGACTAATTTTAAAAACGAAGTTATAAATGCAGTTATAAATCCCTCGGTGCCGCTCCGGGTGTAAATATCAAAATATACATTAGTCCCGGGCAGAGGCCGAAGAGTGCCCGGCTGGGGTGCGCGGGGAAGAGCAGGACAGGAGTGAAAGGCGGGGTTTAGGAAGGCGTACAGTCTGGGCAGGTATAGATTACACTTTTCTAAAACGAATTTGAAAAATAAAAACGATTACAATCTAATCCTTCCACGTTTGATCCCAAAATCCCAAGAAATATACATCTAAACGGGTAGAAAGCTATGCTGAAAGTTTATTAAGATACTTAGAAGACAAAGATACTGTATCAATTTATGTTGCATTAGCCTGATTATGATTAAAAAAACACATATAATTAAACACGCGTTTGCGATTTAAATCAAAACACGATTTAAATCAATATAAATGTTTATATTGTAACGCATACTGTCCAGCCTCCAGTTCTCTATAAAAATTTACTCTATTACACACACACACAATAGAAGCAGGAAGCAGAAGCAGGGACCGTTGTCAGAAGGGAAGAAGGAAGAAGGAAACATTCTCCAAAACTGTGTCAGCTCAAAAGTTGTAAGAAAAACTCTCCAGCTGCTTTAACTCTCTTCATTTTTGTCATTTAATGTGACACTCGATGTATAACTGGAGCCTCACATATGCAAATGGTGAGGCTCCAGTTCGACACCACTTTACAGTAAATGACAAAAGCATGGCAGACTGTGCCGGACCGGCAGATAACTTCCGCTTATTTTTACCATATTAAACATTGGAAATCCAACCACTTGCATTTGTGACACTTGATTTTGGCTCCACCTAAGACACTCTTAAATCTTAAAACACTTTCCTCTTCTCCCGCAACACTCTTGTCTGTCGGCACTATGTGGCAGCATTGCATGACAACCCCTCTCACCACGGAAAGGAACCTAACAGCTTTGGTAAGAGAGGAGAAAAGAACCTGACCCATACGGGGCTCGAACCCACGACCTTGGCATTATTAGTACCACGCTCTAACCAACTGAGCTAACCAGCCTCACGACAACGCTCCTCTCTGTGCTGCAAAAAATCGAACTCAGGGAATTTCTTTTGTCCTCCTTTGAATAGAAAGCCGTGTAATTCAGTGTACGGGCTTTCTCGTGCAGTTTCATGGTTCTTGTAACCCAAATCCTACACAGGCCTGAAGTGCCCCCCCCATTTCACAGCATTTTTCAGCTGATTTAAAATGTACCTAAAGGAGAAGCATTATTGAAGACCATCAATTACCAAGAGCTTTTGTCAGAGGTTTTGGTGGTCATTTTGAATGACCACAGAGCGCTGTGACCTCGGTTTTACATCTCATCCAAAAGACAGCGCCCTTTTACAACACAGCATCTCCGTCACTATACTGGGGCACTGGGACCCGCACAGGCCTCAGGGTGAGTGTCCCCCCAACAGCACCATTAACACCGCTTCCAGCTGGAAGCTTTGTTTTTCCCTGGAGCTCACCCTTATCCGGGTACTGACCTGGCTCACACCTGCTTAGTTTCAGTGGGTTTTCAGTTGCGAGTTGCAAAGGGATGCAAGTGATGGAGCCGCTCGCTGCGAAAACCACTGCATTGGCCAGGAATCGAACCTGAGCCTCCCACGTGGCAGGCAAGAATTCAACCACTGAACCACCAATGCTCAGTGCCTGGGCCTTCAAAAAAGACGCTTTTTTGGTGCTCTGTGCAAAAAGCGTCGACATCTGCTTCCAGCTGCAAAATGCCATCTGCGGACGCTGAAGAATTTATTTATTTAGACACCGCTCAGAATCACCTGTAAGATTCTCCCTCAATTCCGTTGTGCAGTGCTTTACCTCTTTCAAAAGGCTTCAATTTCCTAGTCACATTCCAAGGCTTATCGAACCCCTGCTCTTTCCTCCAGCGGTATAGTATTGCAGTGAGACAGCACGATGCCTGCAAGACTATGTCACGCTAAACGCCACAGATTGTGTTTGTCCGTTCGTGTCAGTCGTCCTGCAGCCACGGAAGTGGGACACAAACATGCTGCAATGCTTTCAGGACGTTAGGATTTGTTTGTGCAACATCCGAGAAGAGTACTTGTGGCTTGAATGTGAACTGTACGTGCCCGCCCCCTTTCCTCTGTAGTTTTTTTTTTAAAAAATTTTTTATTAAACATATAGAAATTTACAAATACAAATACAACAAGAGGATCAGAGTCATCAAAAAAAACGTAGCAGAAAAAAAAACATTTAACTATCAGAGGTAATTAAGTAATTATGTGATCAAATTGTATATTTTAAACGTATCATATTTTCCTTGTTTTAATATTTCTCAATTATTTATAAACTTTAGTTTCAACATGCATGCGTTCCCTGTAAAAAATAAAATTCAGCTCACAGTTTTATACAAAAAAAACGTTTTTCTTCTAACAACATTTCGAGTACCTCTGGCATTCCTGAAAAAGATATACAGAAAAGCAAATAACTAACTCTAAGACTGTCTAAACTATTGAGTTTTTCAAAGAACCAGAACTATAACAGTCCTTAACACTTAACTACACCATTCCAAACGAACACTAAATAAACACTAGTATATACTGGTATAACAAATAAAACCAAACATAATCATTAACTGAGCAGTCACTGGGAGCAAATCTCCTTCCCGTCCACAAAGGCCCTCGCTCCCACAAAGTAGGCTCTCCTCCCCTCTCTTCTGGCAGCTTCAACCTGGGGCCACAGCTGGTTCCTGGTGCTCCTGTCCGCGGCAGACAGGTCCTCTGCAAACCTCAGTTTGTTCTCATTCAAATACTCATTCCCTCTCGCCGCTCACCACAGCGTGTCCCTCGCCGTCCTCTTGGTGAACTGTATTATAATCGTTCTGGGGCGCACTTGCCCAGACATGTTCGCTTTCCCGAGCCTGTGAACAAAGTCAATGGCCGATATTACGTCCTCCTGGTCCGGCAGGGTCCTTTTACAGATACCCTTCACTGTTGCAACAAGGTCCTTATCACGTTCCTCTTTAACTCCAAATAATTTTAAATTCCATCGTCAACGGTATCTATCTACATCGTTCACTTTCAATTCAAGTTCTTTAATATGCTTTTCTTGTTCGGTATTTACTTGTTTAAGAACTTTTACTTCACTCTTTAAGTCTTCAACCTCTTTAAACACACAATCCATGGACTTTTTAAGACCTTCGATTGCGACTGTATTAGATCGAATCATTTCCTTCAGCTCACCCATGCTCTGTGCCATCATGTTGAAGATGTTGGTCTGGAGCTCCTCCAGCGTCAGCTCGCCCCTTCCTCTCTTGGCAGCCGGGGTTTTCACAGGTGTGCTGGGCAGGGACTCCGGCTCTTCCTCTGGCAGCTGAGTCTCACTTGGGCTGCGAGCGCTCGCATACGAGCGCATCTCCAGCACTCTTTCCACGTCCCCTCCAGCTGCTTCACTTTTCCCTTTAGTTGCCATCGATTTTCTTGTAGTGCTATACATATACGATTGAGGTATCTTAGACTTCTCCTTCAAAGACCCAGCACTCTCTTTTCTTTTCCCAGTGTTACTCATATCGGAATTCTTAAACCTAAAAAAAAAATCGTTTTTTTTTCTTTCAATTATAACTGAAGTTTAAACAACTAGTGTTAAGTCCTTATTTTTCTGTAGTCAAAAAAAGCAAAAATTAACATTCAGGTCATGAAAAACTCAAAAAAACTCCTCAACCACTAAACTTTACCTCCCACCTGAACGCCATCTTGAACGCCCCCCCTTTCCTCTGTAGTGCATGAGTTCCTCCCACATGCCCTTCGTCATTGTTCTGTCATCTTGTATTTAAAGGGTTGTATTTCTGCTGCTGAAAATAAGCAAAGGTTTTCTCACAACGGCCTTTGTTCCCGACGGAGACTTTGTCTGTCATGAAATTTTTCAAAACCTCAAGCTAGAAGAAGAAGACGACAAATATGAAGCGTTACAGCAACGACATGCCATGAGACGATTGATAACGATTTCCATAGGATCCCCGCGGTTGCCTGGCAACCGTCAGCTTTGCGCAGTGGCAGTATCATAGCCTGTGAGGTTTAGCCGAGGCGCGATTATTGCTAGTTGAAAAATTTTCCCAATACCCCGCTTCCGCCGGTTTGCAATACAATCGGCGAAAGCAATTTTTGACAGTCTCGTCAGAGACTGAGCAAGGTGTTTAAAGACAGATTTGGTCATGGTGACATCATGGTAGAAAGAAACGAGCTTGTTACGTCTCAACAGAAACGCTCTTTAGCTCTTTCAGCGTTATGCAGAGAACAGCGTCTGTCGAGATCACTTTTGTGTCAGCACGAAACGCCGTGTGCTGTCAGTTTGATTTCATATTGCTCGTAGCGGCGCCCGGCTTTTGTCTGTCAAACGTTAGGTTGCGCTTCTTCATGCTGCATCGTCGGCATGAGTGGAGCTTTTTAAACGTCTGTACTTACTGCGCCCCATAAGAAATCGTTTGTCCCCGTTCAAAAGAGATTGTGCGATGTCCTGCAGCGTTCGCAAAGCAAACCTTTGACAGTTTGAAAAGAGGAATTTATTCTGCTTCCTGTGCGTGCAGTAGTTACAAAGTTGAACGTCTTTACACGATCTGCTGCAGTTTTCAGAGGGCGGGCTTTGTCAGATGGCTTGGAAAAACGCACTGTGTTTCGGCTCGGGAAACATCATGAGCAGTGTCCTGCATGTTTTCTGTGTATAGCTGTCTTTTAACGCATACAGAATTCATTCGAAATCATTGATTTCTCCAATTATCAAGGGTCTCTTTTTGAACCTGCGAGAAGCATTCTTTCAATGTAACAGTTTTACTCCGGGGAAAGGCAGCATGACATTGAGAGTAGTTCAAGCTTTCAGCACCCGTATCGGACTGCGTGTATGCAGACACCGCTCAGAATCCCCTGTAAGATTCTCCTTCAATTCCGTTTTGCAGTGCTTTATCTCTTTCAAAAGGCTTCGCTTTGCTAGTCACAATCCAAGGCTCATGACAGCATTCGAAAACATTCGCAACTGCGTTGGCTGGGAATCGAACCTGGGTCAACTGCTTGGAAGGCAGCTATGCGCAACACCGGCGCGCTCCAGACTAAACCTCACGTCGAGGGCGCATTTTTTTCCACTTTACCGTGAGTCGGGCTCAGAGGCGAGAGCAGAGCAATGAGGTCACGGTGACAGGGGAGTCACACGCTGGCGGTTTGAATACGCGGAAGATCACTGAGGGATCCACAGTATATGGACCCTCCGTGCGCCATCAGTCCGCACTCCGGACTCTGAATCCTGCCATCCTAGTTAAGATCTCGGCGGAACCTGAGGCGCAGTTCCTTCTTAAAACGTAATCTGGTGAGCATTTCTAGAATCGTACTTGTATAGATGCAGCCTTTAATGTGTTACTAGGTTAAAATTGATGACTTCTTGTATTTCAGTAGGCAACTGCCCTCTTGATTTCGGATTTAATTTATTTATCACAGGGGCGCTTTTATGAAGACAGAGTCATGTTCAGGTACTTTGCTTGATGGAGGAAGCTCATTTCGGACTCTGTGATCTGCTCACCTGGAAAGGTCTGCTATACTACTACAAGAGAGAAGTAGAGTCTGGAAGAAGGGACAATTTTATGATGCTTTGGAAGATAATGTTTTTTTTCTTATACTGAAAATGAAAGGTAGTTGTTTCTATATGGACTCAGTCTTTGGAATTTGTATATATATATATTTCAGTGATCCCTCAGCCATTCCTTCTGTATTGTAATTCAATTTCTCTTTTAAAATTCCTTCCCCACTTCTAGGACCTGCAGTTGCTGAACTCCACAATGGCTTCTATTGGAAAGTCTGTGACTGAGACCAAGTAAGTGTTCACTTTTTTATGAAACCATTATTCATTTTGGAGCAATGAGCAATTCTTATATAAATGCAATAAAATCATTATGCTCAAACTATGAGAGAGAATTTTAAGGATAATTTAAGAAATCAGTCTTAGCTTGTTTCTATACACAGATGGTATTATTTACCCGCAAGGATTCCCCTGGTGTGCAAGATGTGCCTGAATACTCTTGATCAGCTTCCTGCTCACTTGAAGAGGGTGTGTATGAAGCACGCCATGGCAGAAGAGATCAGGATGGCCTCTCAACAGGCGAGGGAGGACATGATGAATCACCTGAAGAACAGGGTCATCGTGTATTACCACAGAATAGAGATCGTGTCTGGTGAGGCAAACAGAATAGTGGTTGTAAGACTGCTAGAGTCCTTGGGCCTTTTTGTACATGGGAAGCCTGAAGACACATCGGCAAGGTGAGATATTTTTAATCTGTAAGGCTTCTGTAGTTTCTTTTTGAAATCATTGTTACAACATATTATGTAAAAGCATGTTGAAAAAAATCTACCTGCATTCCAGCGGCCCTGAGCAAGAGGCCGCTGTCCAGGAGGAAGAGATGCCAGAGGCTGCTCTAGAAACTGAAACAGAAGCGGATAAGGAAGGGGAAGATGTGAGCTCTGAAGAACTCTATCAGCAGTAAGACTTTTTATTTTTCAGATGTATCTATTTTTTACTAAAATTCTAATTTGTCTTATAGGTATAAAATGTTTAAACCGGTGTTTTGTATCCTTACAGGCCCTGAGTAGTTAAAAAGTATCAGCAGGCTCTCCGGAAGAGAGTGGCCCAAGCTGGACTCTATAGAAAGCACTCCCTGGATGCTCCTCTCCTGATTGGATTCAAACAGTACCTTACCAAGGATCTTTGAGTGGCAAATTATTCTCAGGAGGTATTTATTTTTTAAAGGCATTTAAAATTAAGCAATGGTATCTTCATTGTAAATGTTTTTATTTCTTAGCTTAAAATTCACCCATGTGAAATGATGTCAGACATAAACATCATGACTCTATATTTTCTATCTGAATCTATTCTACTTAAATTATTACATTATACACAATTTGAGTTCATTTTAAAAAGTAAAAGGTAATGAAAGGAATGCATTTTCATAAGAAAGATAATACCGATATGCATGTGATAATCTTCCTTATATCATATACTGCATCATTTGGACACTTTGTGGGCTTGAAATACAAAGAAAATCATGTTCTATGGTACAAGATAAATACAAAACTTAAGCTTTTATTATAATTAGATTTGTTTATAAAGCATAAGCAATCATTTATTACATTAATATATGTAAAAATAACATTTTAGCATCATACGTTTAGTATATTTAGTCCCTAATGCTGAAAGAAATGATCATAGAACATGACTTCTAACCTTACCTGCGGTGTTTTTGATCCCTATTGCTCAATGCACAGTGAAAGCATTGCATACATGTGTCTGACAATGAGAAATGGGCCCCTGAGACAGTCATTTGCCTGTTTCACAAATGATCGTATTTTACTAGAGATTCTGTTTGGGATTCAGATGTGCATTCGGACAGCAATCCCTTTCAAGAAATGATACGTTCTGGATGAGGTCAAAGGTGCTTGAACACTTTAGGATGTGTTTGCAGTTATTCTGTGTCTCTCTAGCTTCAACCCAGTGATATATATATATATGCTCACTGATTTTTTGGTACATGCCCAGGGCAATAATCATTTTGAGGATTTATTTCCATATGTGCTAGAGGTTTAAACCGCCTGCACTCTTACTCCTTAAAAACCAACAAATGCAGATATGTAGCAATCATATTGTAGCGGACACTCATTTGCCTGTTTCACAAATGATCATATTTTACTAGAGATTCTGTTTGGGATACGGATGTGCATTCTGACAACAATCTCTTTCAAAAAATGATTTTACCTTATCGCAGCTTTGCCCCTCTTGCCTCTTTGGAAAATATCTCCATCTTGTGGTCGTTGTTGGTAATGTCTAGACAATATCTCCATCTTGTGGTCGTTGTTGGTAATGTCTAGACAATATCTCCATCATGTGGTCGTTGTTGGTAATGTCTTCTTATGCCCTTTTTTTATTTCCATTCTTTATTAGTTGATTATTAGTTGATTCTAGAATCTCTACAATAGAGCTGAAAATATCAGTTTTGTAGCAGACAATATGACATTAGTTATAGTCCAATTAAGAATTTATTACCCTGTTTGTAACATAACAAATTAAAATTGATTAAAACTAAGTTTGGAACACCAGGGAACATAAAAAATGATTTTTAGGAAAACCATTTGTTAAAATCATTTGTTATGTTCCCTGGTGTTCCAAACTTAGTTTTAATCAATTTTAATTTGTTATTATGTTAAAAACAGGGTAATAAGTTTCTAATTGGACTATAAATAATGTTATATTGTCTGCTATAAAACTGATGTTTTCAACTCCATTGTAGAGATTCTAGAATCAACTAATAGAGAATTAAAATAAAAAGGGCATAAGAAGACATTACCAACAACGACCACAAGATGGAGATGTTGTCTAGACATTACCAACAACGACCACAAGATGGAGATATTGTCCAAAGAGGCAAGAAGGGCAAAGCCGCGATAAGGAGATTGCTGTCAGAATGCACATCCGGATCCCAAACAGAATCTCTAGTAAAATATGATCATTTGTGAAACAGTCAAATGAGTGTCTGCTACAATATGATTGCTACATATCTGCATTTGTTGGTTTTTAAGGAGTAAGAGTGCAGGCGGTTTAAACCTGCGATCCAGTGTGTTGAAGTATTTCACAACACTACCCCTAGCACATCTGGAAATAAATCCTCATAATGATTATTGCCCTGGGCATGTACCAAAAAATCAGTGAGCATATACATATATTGCTGTGTTGAAGCTAGAGACACAGAATAAGTGCAAACACATCCTAAATACAGTGTTCCTGCACCTTGACCTCATCCAGAATGTATCGTTTTTTGAAAGGGATTGCTGTCAGAATGCACAACTGAATCCCAAACAGAATCTCTAGTCAAATATGATCATTTGTGAAACAGGCAAATGAGTCTCTCAGGTGCCCATTGCTCATTTTCAGACACATTTATGCAATACTTTCACCATGCGTTGAGCAATAGGGATTAAAGATACCAGAGGTAAGGTTTAAAAGTGATTCTGAGGTGCAACACATCAGCGAAACAGCTAGGCATCTGAAATGCGGGGTTTGAGAGCCCTTCAGGGAACACCGTACCCTAAAGGTACCAGAAGTCCACTAGTATAAGCATTAAGTCACTGTCAGCCCTGTTGCAATGTGATTGCTACATATCTTCATTTCTTTGGTTTTTAAGGAGTAAGAGTGCAGGGGGTCTAAATCTGCGATCCAGTGTGTTGAAGTATTTCACAACACTACCTGTAGCCCGTCTGGAAATAAATCCTCATTCTGATTATTGACCTGGGCATATACCAATAAATCACTGAGTATATATATATATCACTGTGTTGAAGCTAGAGACCTGTATGTAATAATATGATGCTAAAATGTTATTTTCACATGTAAGAAAACCGGCTCAGGGACGCCAAATATGTAATGTTGCCATAGCAAAATTAAATATAGTGGCTCTCTGAAGGCACCAGTTCTGTAGGGTTTGGGCATTTACTGAGACAATTATTAATTGTAGCAGTAAATCACAAAGTTGATTCTTTTGATGGCTTTAGAATCCAACCATGTGACATAACTCAAACAACGCGCACACACAGGTACTAATACACGAGGATACATTTATTAATACATAAAATATGCATGTAAACCTAACAGATCTTATCGAGAGGGTTATCAGAATACAAAAGATATATATTCAGTCAGTTACGAAGTGTTACACATATCAAGAGGACATACGTTCAGTATATCATTCATTAAGACCGTTTCGTTAATGAACTTGGTTATAACTTCAACATTAGATACTCAAACAAGTACATAACTCTTAGGAATTAAATTGATATCAACTGGTTGGGATAACAATTGAATTCTCGAGCTGTAATGCATTGAAGTTGAATACTCATCCAATCTTTGGGGATTCAGATCTTCCTGCGGGCACAAAGAAACAGTTGCAGGCTGTTGCTGTCCAATCCGCGCTCTCTGGCTCCGTGCCAGGCTGTGCTGTCCAGGGTCTCCGCCTCCTCCAGTGGAGAGTATCAGCTCATTCACGCTTCCGGCAGCCTTGGGGAGCGGTTGTCCCTGTCCTAATAAAGGTTGTTCAAGCCTGGCCAGGCGGGCGGCTACTGAATCCTTTTGTTCAGCCTTTTCTAGCCCTTTCCCTACCCCGGTGTTCTCATGGCACTTAGGACGCTGGGTGCGGTCCTGTGTGAGTGCTTTGGAACGGGGCTTAGCCAGCTCAGGAGCCTGTGCTCCTTCGAGCAGGAGGGAGTTAACCCTGCTGGCTCTGACGGCGAACACAGTCGCTTTAGCAGCTTTTTGCTCAGAGCGACTTTGGACATCATACTCCCAGGCTTTCTGCACGAATCTCTTAATGTCAGTCATTTTCATGGTCTGTGCATCTGTATGCATTAAGATCATCTTTCTGACTGACGGGTGGAGATTCGCAATGAATAAACCCTTGAAATGTGTGTTCTCTTCGCAACCCTCATCATTTCGCCCTGCAAAATAAGTTCGTCTAAGTCTCTCGTAATATTCGCGAGGGGACTCTGCTCTCTCGTGCTTAATGTTAAGGGCGGCGGCTATCGCAGCCGTCGGGTCAATAAACGCACTGTATTCTTCGATAAGTGCTTGACACAGCTCCTCAAAATCATTACAGACTTCTTTCATCTGCCTAGCCATCCACTCATGTACAGCTCTGCTGGTAGTTTTCCTGACCAGAAACACTTTCTCCTGTTCTGTGGCGTTTGGCAGGTATTGCAGGTTATACCTGAGGTCCTGAATATAACTCTCGATATTATTCTCTGACACTGCAGGGTCAAATCTCTCTATGTCCTTCGCTAGCTCTCTCAGAGAATGGAGATTTATTCTCCTAGCTTCTCCGCTGACGGAGATATGGAAGAGATCGTGGTCAGACTTGTCGTTGCTAGAGAGAGTGCTTAATAGCGACTCGAATTCAGACCTTTTAGCAACCATCGTTAAACTTAAAGAGTATTACTTTTAAGTACGAAATCACAGTTTTAACACAGAAAACCACAAGATCAAGTATGCAATCAACCCGGTAGATCGCAAAAGATCACAAAACAATCAAGCACTGCTTAAAGAGCAAGGGGAACTTTTTTTCCTTTCGGCTTTCAGCACACTGTATTGTCGTGTATGAAACCCGCGGCGTTTTATATGAATTATTCGCTTGGTTGACTCATTTCAGTCTTGCCACGCCCACCCAGGGACGCCAAATAATGTAGTGATTCATAGCCGTTCAGGGACGCCAAATATGTAAGAAAACCGGTTCAGGGACGCCAAATATGTAATCATAGTGGCTCTCTGAAGGCACCAGTTCTGTAGGGTTTGGGCATTTACTGAGACAATTATTAATTGTAGCAGTAAATCACAAAGTTGATTCTTTTGATGGCTTTAGAGTCCAACCATGCGACATAACTCAAACAACGCACACACACAGGTACTAATACACGAGGATACATTTATTAATACATAGAATATGCATATAAAACTAACAGATCTTATCGAGAGGGTTATCAGAATACAAAAGGTATATATTCAGTCAGTTACGAAGTGTTACACATATCAAGAGGACATACGTTCAGTATATCATTCATTAAGACCGTTTCGTAAATGAACTTAGTTATAACTTCTACATTAGATACTCAAACAAGTACATAACTCTTAGGAATTAAATTGATATCAACTGGTTGGGATAACAATTGAATTCTCGAGCTGTAATGCATTGAAGTTAAATACTCATCCAATCTTTGGGGATTCAGATCTCCTGCGGGCACAAAGAAACAGTTGCAGGCTGTTGCTGTCCAATCCCCGCTCTCTGGCTCAGTGCCAGGCTGTGCTGTGCGGCTTGCGACGGTGCGCTGCTGATGCTCACTGACCGGCTAGTTAGTGTTGGCTTTAACTAGCAAAGTTTGTGCACAGGAGAAAAGATGACTGTGGGTCCCAGCAAGTCAGGAAGAGGACCGGTTCGTTCCTAATGAAGAGCTAGTTCTGAATAGTGATTCAGCTTTCCACAGTTCCGACCTGTTCACGAGGCCTGCTGCTGGTTACTCTCTGGCAACCTCCACTCTAGACTCTTAGAACAAAGGAAAGTTCTGGCACTCAGACACACTGGCCGTTCCGTGGTTGTCCGGGCTGAGTCTCAGGATGGTCAGGAGGCGCGCTGCGAGGATGTCCTGCCCTTGGGAGCCTTCTGCTCCTGGGCCGTCCTGCCCTTGAATTCTCCTTTGAATTCCCTTTAGAACAGTCCACAGAATCCTCTCCAGAATCCCTTCTGAATCTTGTTGAATCTCACTGAATCTCTCAGGCTCTCTGTGTTGCCTGTTTTTACCTGGAGGAACTTCAGCTCATTGATTGGCTGAAAGTTCCATGGGCATCAGAGTCCCACGTGGGTTACTCGGCCCTACCAGTCCCTGATTGGTTGATCAAGGTGAGATATGAGTCACTTACTCCTGACACTTAGTAATGCAGTCCAGATGTCCAACTGGCACTCCCTAGACAGATAGGCGCCAATGGATGCAAAGGAACAAGTAATAGGTTTATTCCATGCTGAAAAAAAGAAGAAAGAGAACACAACGTTTCGGCCGTGGAGCCTTCTTCAGGTGTGAGAGAGACAGGGCAGTAGGCAAAGGTAAAGTAGCGGGAGAACAAAGGTTGAGAGGGAGGAGGAGTGAGAGGCGGGAGCAGGGGACAGAAAGAGAGGCCAATCAAGAGGTGTGAAGTCAGAATGGGTGCAGAGAGGTGTGAAATGAAACTTCCAATGAATGGAGAAAATTTAAAAGAACAGTAATCTGTCGTTAAGGGAAGGGAGAATGTGTGATCCTAGCTGCAGAATAATTTTAGTTTCGGTGGTCTTTCTAATGTATGAGTTCGGAAAACCGTCTTTGAGAACACAGACGGAGAGATTAGAGTGGTCGTGGCCGTCAGAGGTGAAATGAGAAACAATGGGCTTGGAGAGATCTTTAATCTTCACAGCCCTGACGTGTTCTCTGAAGCGGTCTCCGAGTCTCCTTCCTGTTTCCCCAATGTAGATGGCTGGGCATTTACTGCAAGAGATACAGTAAATAAGGTTGCTGGAGGTACAAGATGCTGTCTGGGTGATCCGGAATTGTCCTGAGGGGCCTTGAATGAGTGTGGTGGTGGCTGTGTACTTGCAGGTGATACAGCGAGCTCTTTTGCAAGGGAAGGTGCCTGGTGTGGATGGTTGCTGAGGGCGGTCAAGGGAGCTGTGAACGAGGAGGTTACGCAGATTAGGTGGTCGGCGATATGAGATGATAGGGCGATCAGAAAAGAGGGCCCCAATGGAGGGATCATCCTGTAGGATGGAAAAGTTCTGGTTAATGGTCCTGGGGATAGGAAGTGTGTTAGGGTGGTAAGGAAGCACCAAAGGAATGCGGTTGTTACGGCGGGAGTTCCTGATCGGGTTGATGGTCCGGGGGGTGTTTTTGGCTCGGGCAAGGGCCCTGTCAATCACACTGCTGGGGTATCCTCTGTTGATAAAAAATGAGTACATTTCGAGGGCTTGGTTTTCGAAGTCGATGTCGTCGCTGCATAATCGTCGTAACCTAAGGAACTGTGAAAAAGGAAGAGAGTTTTTAGTGTGGTTGGGGTGAAATGAGCTGTACAGGAGGTAGCTGTGTGAATCCGTGGGTTTGTAATAAACTGAAGTGGACAGTCGGGGGTAGTTGATAGACAAGTGGATGTCTAGAAACGGAAGAGTGGTGGAAGAAATGTTAACCGTATATTTGAGGGACGGGTGGAAGTTGGTGAAATGGTGCAAGAAGGATTCAAGCTGATCGTTGGAGCATGTGGCGGCACCGACGCAGTCATCAATATATCGTTTGTAGAGGTCAGGGACATAGCCAGTGTAGGAAGCGAAGAAGCGTTCTTCTACCCAGCCGACAAAAATGTTGGCATAGCTGGGTCCCATTCTGGTGCCCATGGCAACTCCACTGACCTGTTGGTAAAAAAGATTATTGAAAGAGAATGCGTTCAGTGTGAGGACCAATTCCGCAAGGCGTACCAGGGTGTGGGTGGGTGGATCAAGCACTGTGCGTTTGTCCAGCGTGTGCTTGAGGGCTGTAAGGCCATCATTATGGGGAATGACGGTGTACAGAGATGTGATGTCCATGGTAAAAATGTGGCATTCGGTACCCTGAAATCGGAAATCATTGAAAAGTTGGAGCGCGTGGTTGGTGTCTTTGATGTATGAGGGAAGATCTTCAACCAGCGGTCTCATGAGGCTGTCGAGAAAGGCTGAGATGTAAGTAGTTGGACAGTTACATGCTGATACGATGGGGCGTCCAGGGGTGTCCGGTTTGTGGATTTTGGGGAGGAGGTAAAATTGAGATACCTGTGGGTGTTCCATGATGAGCCGGTTCGCCTCCTGGGGGAGCTCGTTGCTGCTGATAAGAAGGGAAATGGTGGATACCACTTCCTTTTGGTAGTCAGTGGTAGGGTCCTGTTGGAGAGGGAGGTAGGCAGAAGTGTCAGTTAGTTGTCTAGAGGCTTCAAAGATATATAGATCTTTACGCCACACCACAACAGCACCTCCTTTGTCCGCTGGTTTGATGACGATATCATCCCTGTTGCGGAGAGACTGGAGCGCCTGATTTTCTCCTTGGGTGAGGTTAGACCTATGTTTACTGGGTATAGAGAGTGCCTTGGGAGCTTGATTAGTGCATTGGTTGATGAAATAATCAACTGGTGGAAAACGGCCAGAGGAGGGAGTCCAACAGCTCTGTTTGGGATTAATGTTGTTAATGACATCAATAACCGGGTTGTTATCAGCTGCCTGTGAAAAGGAATTGTCGGCAAAATGTGCTCTGAGACGGATCCTGCGGTAAAAGCGGTTAAGGTCGACATTGGTCTGGGGGATGTCCAGCTTCCTGGGAACTGGTACAAAACTGAGCCCTTTGCTGAGGAGGGATCGCTCATCCTGTGAGAGGGAAAGGTCAGAAGGTATGGTGACAACAAGGTTAGGGTTGGTGAGGGTGTCCGGGGTGTTGATGGTTTTCTTCTGTAGAAGATGACTGAGTTTTTTGTCCTTCTCTGTAGTGAGAAACTGGTAGAGTTTAGAGTTGAGAGATCTAATGAGGTTAGTTATGAAGGGAAGATGGTGTGGAGCTGTCAGCCGTAGAAATTCCTTAGCCTCTTTGATGTTGTTGTCGGAAAGGATAATCTGTTTTTTGAGGGAGAAAATGGTAGAGAGCATTAGTTTCCTAGAAAATTGTTTTAGAAGTCTCTGAGTGTTACTCTGGGTGTTATCAGAGTCAAAAGAAAAGGTATTAAATTTAAGGCGAAATCCTTTAGGGATGATATTATGTCGACGACATCTGTAAAGGAATAGAAGGTGGTTAGAAAGCCTGGTCTTGGAACAGATAGCTGTAAAGAGACGGAATGCTGGTTTAGTGAGAGAAGCGGGCAAGTGGCCCAGGGAGGAGGAGAAGGTATGACGAAGAGATCTAGAAAAAGATTTGGAGGAAGGCATAGTGGGTCGCAGCAGCTGTAGGCGGTAGTAGTTCAGGTGGGTAGCTGCGTCAGCATGCGTAGGCTGCAAAGGAACAAGTAATAGGTTTATTCCATGCTGAAAAAAAGAAGAAAGAGAACACAACGTTTCGGCCGTGGAGCCTTCTTCAGGTGTGAGAGAGACAGGGCAGTAGGCAAAGGTAAAGTAGCGGGAGAACAAAGGTTGAGAGGGAGGAGGAGTGAGAGGCGGGAGCAGGGGACAGAAAGAGAGGCCAATCAAGAGGTGTGAAGTCAGAATGGGTGCAGAGAGGTGTGAAATGAAACTTCCAATGAATGGAGAAAATTTAAAAGAACAGTAATCTGTCGTTAAGGGAAGGGAGAATGTGTGATCCTAGCTGCAGAATAATTTTAGTTTCGGTGGTCTTTCTAATGTATGAGTTCGGAAAACCGTCTTTGAGAACACAGACGGAGAGATTAGAGTGGTCGTGGCCGTCAGAGGTGAAATGAGAAACAATGGGCTTGGAGAGATCTTTAATCTTCACAGCCCTGACGTGTTCTCTGAAGCGGTCTCCGAGTCTCCTTCCTGTTTCCCCAATGTAGATGGCTGGGCATTTACTGCAAGAGATACAGTAAATAAGGTTGCTGGAGGTACAAGATGCTGTCTGGGTGATCCGGAATTGTCCTGAGGGGCCTTGAATGAGTGTGGTGGTGGCTGTGTACTTGCAGGTGATACAGCGAGCTCTT
Organism: Lepisosteus platostomus; assembly: GCF_059453375.1. Lineage (NCBI taxonomy): Eukaryota > Metazoa > Chordata > Actinopteri > Semionotiformes > Lepisosteidae > Lepisosteus > Lepisosteus platostomus. The sequence goes on from NW_028291676.1 coordinate 114,329, forward strand.
TTGCAAGGGAAGGTGCCTGGTGTGGATGGTTGCTGAGGGCGGTCAAGGGAGCTGTGAACGAGGAGGTTACGCAGATTAGGTGGTCGGCGATATGAGATGATAGGGCGATCAGAAAAGAGGGCCCCAATGGAGGGATCATCCTGTAGGATGGAAAAGTTCTGGTTAATGGTCCTGGGGATAGGAAGTGTGTTAGGGTGGTAAGGAAGCACCAAAGGAATGCGGTTGTTACGGCGGGAGTTCCTGATCGGGTTGATGGTCCGGGGGGTGTTTTTGGCTCGGGCAAGGGCCCTGTCAATCACACTGCTGGGGTATCCTCTGTTGATAAAAAATGAGTACATTTCGAGGGCTTGGTTTTCGAAATCGATGTCGTCGCTGCATAATCGTCGTAACCTAAGGAACTGTGAAAAAGGAAGAGAGTTTTTAGTGTGGTTGGGGTGAAATGAGCTGTACAGGAGGTAGCTGTGTGAATCCGTGGGTTTGTAATAAACTGAAGTGGACAGTCGGGGGTAGTTGATAGACAAGTGGATGTCTAGAAACGGAAGAGTGGTGGAAGAAATGTTAACCGTATATTTGAGGGACGGGTGGAAGTTGGTGAAATGGTGCAGGAAGGATTCAAGCTGATCGTTGGAGCATGTGGCGGCACCGACGCAGTCATCAATATATCGTTTGTAGAGGTCAGGGACATAGCCAGTGTAGGAAGCGAAGAAGCGTTCTTCTACCCAGCCGACAAAAATGTTGGCATAGCTGGGTCCCATTCTGGTGCCCATGGCAACTCCACTGACCTGTTGGTAAAAAAGATTATTGAAAGAGAATGCGTTCAGTGTGAGGACCAATTCCGCAAGGCGTACCAGGGTGTGGGTGGGTGGATCAAGCACTGTGCGTTTGTCCAGCGTGTGCTTGAGGGCTGTAAGGCCATCATTATGGGGAATGACGGTGTACAGAGATGTGATGTCCATGGTAAAAATGTGGCATTCGGTACCCTGAAATCGGAAATCATTGAAAAGTTGGAGCGCGTGGTTGGTGTCTTTGATGTATGAGGGAAGATCTTCAACCAGCGGTCTCATGAGGCTGTCGAGAAAGGCTGAGATGTAAGTAGTTGGACAGTTACATGCTGATACGATGGGGCGTCCAGGGGTGTCCGGTTTGTGGATTTTGGGGAGGAGGTAAAATTGAGATACCTGTGGGTGTTCCATGATGAGCCGGTTCGCTATCATTGATCATGATAGCCAGGCTTAGCTAAGTGCATCCCCCATTGGGAGCTGTCCTAGGACCTTAAATCACCCTGGGAATAGTCTCTCTGTGGCTCCACCACAGAGATGAACAGAGAAATGAGGCCTCATTTGGGAAGCTCGGAAACACTTAATTCTGCCTTATTAATAAGCCTCGCCGCTACATCAGCATGCAATAAACCTATTACTTGTTCCTTTGCAGCCGAGGCATGCTGACGTAGCTACCCAGCTGAACATCTTGCAGACTCTACAGTACTTCTCTCCTGTAGAAGTAAAGCAGGGCTTGCTGGGTGAGCTTTTGCTCCGGTAAATTAGGTCAAGTGTCATGTTAAATCACTTCTTCTAAACACAACATTTGCTGGTGCTAGCTTTCCCCATGAAAAGAGACATTTCCCTTACAGTACATGACATATCGTTTTTATTCTATCAATAAGTATAGAAATTAAACAAAAGAAAAAATGGTGTCGCCAAAGAATGCACAGCTCTGTCGCCTTGGGGAGGTGTCAAGGGCATTGACCTCCTTGGACATGAAAAGTGCCCGATAAATGCCATTTCTCATCATTTCTCTTGGCGTTAGTTCTGCTATTAAATGGGATGGAGGCAACGGGCTCAGAGAGCAGGTTAAGTGCACACCGAACGCAGATGTGTCCAAGTAAAAGCGCGGTGCTCCGCTGGCGCTGTTCCCTAGTGGCTTAAAGTGCCTGCCTAGTAAGCAGGCGATCCTGGGTCTGAATACCAGCGGTGCCTCTCTCCGTGTCTTGTTGTGCCGAATGTCTCATTTCAGACAAACATGTACAGCTTGGTTCAGTTTAATGCAAGAATTCATTTCCTTTCTGGAATAACTTGTTTTTGAAGAAATCCATACAGCTTGTGAAAGATGAAATCCATTTCTTGGTTGTCAGTGGAAAAAGATTGCCGGCTGCAAGAAGCGCAAGTGATTGTTTTCTTTGACCATAAACCTGCAAATGTAGGGAACACAAGTGGCCGTCAGTCTCTGTGGCGCAATCGGTTAGCGCGTTCGGCTGTTAACCGAAAGGTTGGTGGTTCAAGCCCACCCAGGGACGCGTGTCTCAGTTTTTCCAATGTAAACATCATCACCGCTAAAGATGATGGCGCAGAAGGCTCCACAGTAGAAACGTTGTGCTTCTTTTCTTCTCTTTTCAGCATGGAGTAAACCTTTGCTTGATCCTTTGCAGCCTACGCATGCTGACACAGCTACGTTTCTCTTAACGCGCCTCAATCATTATTCACCAAAACCATCAGCAGAATGTGTCGCCTTTGTGGTGATGTCACTCCTCTGCTTCACAAATGTCCTTAGTGACGGACAATTTCTTTCTGCCATTTTTCCGGAGCGGTTATTGATTGCTCCATCATTTCCCTAATACTTTCCATCCCTAGATTGAAAAAAAAAACAGAAACAGGCTGACAGGACGACAATCAAATTGCAAAAACTCATCAAAGCACTCGATAGAGTATTTGAATCCACAAGTAGCTATGAGCAACTTTGTCCTGGCTTGCATGAAAGTCGGAAAATGTCAAAAAGAAAAAGATGGTGGCTTTTTCATATTTGTTCTTTCATTTTTAGTTCGTTGGCTCTTCTGTCCATTGTCCTCCTGCCTGGCTCTTGACCTGTGACTGTCTGAACGCACACATTAGACTTTCAGGCGGGGGATTTGTCCTGAGCCTCTGTGAAAGACCCACCCACCCCCATAAATAACTGCTCTAGAAACACATGAATGCAAAACTAAACCACAGCTTAAAGAGGAGCTCCAACTCAGTGCCATACTAATGTAAACAAAGTAATACTAAGACATGTTCTTATTGATTTGTCTTACCTTGAGATATGTAATTGGATTTCAGGATTAACTTCCTCATTCAATGTAGTGGTGATTCTTTGCCTGGTCAGTACCTGGGTGGGAGACCTCCAGCGAACAATTAAGCTTGCTGCTGGAAGTGGTGTTAAGAGACTCTTAGGATCTTCCAGAGGTCTCTGTCCAATAGCACTAGTTGCCTTAGAGCTGGCTCAAACATTGCTCAAGAGTCTACCTTTCACAGATGCGCAAAGATGAATGATGGGGGTGCACGCTTCAAGGAGCCTTCCAACTGTAGGGACCGATTAGAGACGATCCGTAGCATGTGTTCGTTTCCATATACGCCCCGTGTCTCAACGGTAGGACAGAGTCAAATACTGCCTCGACACGTAACAGCGTTATATTAAACCGCAGGACTTGAGGGCTGTTTTGTTTGAATGTTCAAGGCATTGGTAAGAACGTAGGTCAAGGGCCATTGGTGCATCTCCTGTAACTGGAGCAAAAATGCTATTCAAAGTGCAGTGACTAAAATCGTCGTCCACATGTCTCCGTTGTTGATTGCTTTCTGTCCAAGAACGTTCTGTTTTCATGTCCGAACGGGGAGACTTTATCATTCCAACTTGAAGCCACCCTTAAGTCCTCTGAGGTGTGTGTGTGTGTGCTTGCACGTATGGCGTAAAAGGTTTCTTAAACGGAGAGCGAACTTGAAAAAAGTTGCCTCCGCTGCCGCCGCCGCCTCGCACTCCCTGTTCGATTGTAGCAAGAAGGCAGCGGCCGCGGCGCTCGCTGTAGTCGTGGCCGAGTGGTTAAGGTGACGGACTTGAAATCCGTTGGGGTCTCCCCGCGCAGGTTCAAATCCTGCCGACTACGGCGTCCTTTGCATTTGGTTGCGTGCGTGCGTGTAAAAGGACCAGCGCCGTTTCGTTTTCGCTGGGACCTTTAACACTCTAAATCGCCTGGACCCGCAGCCTGTGAAATCGATTCTTCAGCACCCACGAAGGATGCTTTGCCGCTGGACACAGATACCGATGCTTTTCTGCAACGAGCTTTCCAGCTGAATTTTCTCGGCAGCTCCGTACTGAACCTGTTCTCCATTGCAACATAGCGGAGGCTCGTCACGTCTATAGCAAGGCTGTGTAGGACCGCATACGCCACAGTGACTTGTACACAGACCACATGAAAGGCAAGCAAAATACACTTTTAAAATTCCAAAGACTCACAAGGTCAGAGGAACAGCGATGACCTGAACAGATCTGTTCCAGAAGTCTAGGTTGACCTTTTTAGAGCTGTAATTGCATTTTTGTTTAATAGAAGATCAAATCTACTCGCATGTACCAGCACCTTACAGTTTATTGATGTTAATTCTGTTTAAGTAATAAGATTGCTAACGATGTTGGACTTTAGCCGGTGTTTTTAGAACAAATTGCTTACACTTCTGTAAGGAATACGCAGTACGTGCCTTTGTCAGTCATTGCTCACCATACCTGTAACTTTCTTATCTAACTCACTTCCTCAAATGGTGAAGGTCCACAAACATAAATGAAAAAAAAACCCTTGTTGTAGATGAGGTGCACAAAAAAGCAGCCCCTGATAGTGTATAACACATTTGTACTATTGCAGAGACACATGTAACATATATATATATACTGTATATATATATGAAACAGAAATAGAAACAGAAACAGGAATCGCTTACTCACCTGGAGAATCTCTGTAGGAATATCTAGCATTTATCAATGGAAATAAAAGCTGCTTTAATACAGTGCATGTTCAAACTCAAACCCTCAGCTGCTGTTCTTGTTTGTTTTGGGACAAATTGCAACTGAGCATCGCATGAGCCGTTACGTACCCTTATCTGTTAGGGAATTTCAAGGGAGGAGTTAGGTCAGAATGGGTAGGCTGCAAAACAACAAGTAAAGATGTATTCCAAGATGAAACGTTGTGGCGGTTTTCTTATCTTTTCAGCATGGACTAAACTTTTACGTGTTCCTTATATGCTATATGTGTATCTATTAGCACCAATGTCGTTCTTAAAAACTAACATGAAATTGTCAGGGACATTCAGCTATATACAAAGACGAGACAGACAAAGTAATAATTCCGTATTAACGTGGCCTACATATTGACGCAATGATCGAACTAACTGACATGTTCTGATTCAGATCCCCTGCAGTTCATGCCAATTAGAACAATAGCAATGCTGAGTCCTCCCCACCCTACCGAGCACAAATTCAGCTGCTCTCCAGTTCTGTTCTGCATGTTTTTTCATTGCAATTGAGCTCGGAGCTGGAGATGATCTCCATACAGTTCTGTGTTCACTAGCGTGCTAATTTACGGGTTGTGGCAAATGCTTTTCTATAGTTCATATACATGACGGCAACCTGTTACCGAGGAACCTGAGAGGTTTAAAAGCCTCACGAGCCAGGCAGGACTCGAACCTACAATCTTCTGATCCGAAGTCAGACGCGTTATCCATTACGCCACTGGCCCATAGAACATGCACTTGCACTCCACCACAGAGAGCTCTACACTGCTACTAGTAGTACACTTCCCCATCTAAATTTTCACAGCAAGAAACTTGTGTTTCCTACTATTTTTATCAGGTTTAAAATATCATCTCCTTAAAACAGAAAAAGTGTTGATGTGTCGTGCTGAAATTCCGATTGATTTTGAATTCAAAGAAAAAAGGTTTTCTTCCAAAACACCATGAAATTGTCACATCTTGCAGACAATAGGTGTATTCCATGTTGAAAAGAGAAGAAAGAAAACCATGGAGCCTTTTACAGGTGTGAGGCTTCTTCAGGTGTGAGAAGACCTCACAGTCGAAACGCTGTGTTTCCGTTCTTCTCTTTTCAGCATGCAATAAACCTATTACTTGTTCCTTTGCAGCCGAGGCATGCTGACGTAGCTACCCAGCTGAACACCTTGCAGACTCTACAGTACTTCTCTCCTGTAGAAGTAAAGCAGGGCTTGCTGGGTGAGCTTTTGCTCCGGTAAATTAGGTCACGTGTCATGTTAAATCACTTCTTCTAAACACAACATTTGCTGGTGCTAGCTTTCACCATGAAAAGAGACATTTCCCTTACAGTACATGACATATCGTTTTTATTCTATCAATAAGTATAGAAATTAAACAAAAGAAAAAATGGTGTCGCCAAAGAATGCACAGCTCTGTCGCCTTGGGGAGGTGTCAAGGGCATTGAGCTCCTTGGACATGAAAAGTGCCCGATAAATGCCATTTCTCATCATTTCTCTTGGCGTCAGTTCTGCTATTAAATGGGACGGAGGCAACGGGCTCAGAGAGCAGGTTAAGTGCACACCGAACGCAGATGTGTCCAAGTGTCTGTAAAAGCGCGGTGCTCCGCTAGCGCTGTTCCCTAGTGGCTTAAAGTGCCCGCCTAGTAAGCAGGCGATCCTGGGTCTGAATACCAGCGGTGCCTCTCTCCGTGTCTTGTTGTGCCGAATGTATCATTTCAGACAAACATGTACAGCTTGGTTCAGTTTAATGCAAGAATTCATTTTCTTTTCTGGAATAACTTGTTTTTGAAGAAATCCATACAGCTTGTGAAAGATGAAATCCATTTCTTGGTTGTCAGTGGAAAAAGATTGCCGGCTGCAAGAAGCGCAAGTGATTGTTTTCTTTGACCATAAACCTGCAAATGTAGGGAGCACAAGCGGCCATCAGTCTCTGTGGTGCAATCGGTTAGCGCGTTCGGCTGTTAACCGAAAGGTTGGTGGTTCAAGCCCACCCAGGGATGTCTCAGTTTTTCCAATGTAAACATCATCACCGCTAAAGAAGATGGCGTAGAAGGCTCCACAGTCGAAACGTTGTGCTTCTTTTCTTCTCTTTTCAGCATGGAGTAAACCTTTGCTTGATCCTTTGCAGCCTAAGCATGCTGACGCAGCTACCTTTCTCTTAACGCGCCTCAATCATTATTCACCAAAACGATCAGCAGAATAAGTCGCCTTTGTGGTGATGTCACTCCTCTGCTTCACAAATGTCCTTAGTGACGGGCCATTTCTTTCTGCCATTTTTCCGGAGCGGTTATTGATTGCTCCATCATTTCCCTCTTACTTTCTATGACTAGATTGAAAAAAAAAACAGAAACAGGCTGACAGGACGACAATCAAATTGCAAAAACTCATCAAAGCACTCGATAGAGTATTTGAATCCACAAGTAGCTACGAGCAACTTTGTCCTGGCTTGCATGAAAGTCGGAAAATGTCAAAAAGAAAAAGATGGTGGCTTTTTCATATTCGTTCTTTTATTTTTAGTTCGTTGGCTCTTCTGTTCATTGTCCTCCTGCCTGGCTCTTGACCTGTGACTGTCTGAACGCACACAGTAAAATTTCATGTGGGGGATTTGTCCTGAGCCTCTGTGAAAGACCCACCCACCCCTATAAATAACTGCTCTAGAAACACATGAATGCAAAACTAAACCACAGCTTAAAGAGGAGCTTGTCATGACCGCCAGGCAGTTAAGACCAACTCATAAGCGATCTAATCAGCACCAGCAGTGGGTGATTATTAACAAACGCCGCCGCACGAGTTTACCCACCTGCACACACTCCACCGTGCGGTACGCAGTGCTATTTTTACCATCTTTACCTGCTTCCCGCTGCTCGGTATTGAGTCTGCTCCTTGAGAGCTCTACCTGGCGTTTTTCCATTACCTCGTTTATTCTGGATATTGGACTCCCCTTCTGCCTTTTCGACTTTGGACCTCGCCTCTCACCTCGGACTGTTTGCCACCAGTGTTCTCCCTGGATTACGACTTACCTTACGCCTCTTGACCACGAAACAAAGCAAAGCAGAGCAAAACAAAACGAACAAACGAAAACCCTCACGTCCCGCACTTGCATATAACGCCGTTACGTGCCCAAGCGGTATTGTATGTCATCCTAGCACTGCACCCCGGGGCGTACGGTATATGGGAACGAGCACACGCCACGAATCGTCTCGAATCACTCCCTACAGCTGTAAGGAGCTTTGAAGCGTGCACCCCCAACATTCTTCTTTGCGCATCTGTGAAAGGTAAACTCTTGAGCAAACTCTGAACCAGCTCTAAGGAAACTAATCCGATTAGACGTTACTTTGACTCATCCTTTAAGGGACCCTTGTTAATTGGAGAAATCAATGATTTCGAATGAATTCTGTATGCGTTAAAAGACAGCTATACACAGAAAACATGCAGGACACTGCTCATGATGTTTCCCGAGCCGAAACACAGTGCGTTTTTCCAAGCCATCTGACAAAGCCCGCCCACTGAAAACTGCAGCAGATCGTGTAAAGGCGTTCAACTTTGTAACTACTGCACGCACAGGAAGCAGAATAAATTCCTCTTTTCAAACTGTCAAAGGTTTGCTGCAGGACATCGCACAATCTCTTTTGAACGGGGACAAACGATTTCTTATGGGGCGCAGTAAGTACAGACGTTTATAAAGCTCCACTCATGCCGACGATGCAGCATGAAGAAGCGCAACCTAACGTTTGACAGACAAAAGCCGGGCGCCGCTACAAGCAATATGAAATCAAACTGACAGCACACGGCGTTTCGCGCTGACTCAAAAGTGATCTCGACAGACGCTGTTCTCTGCATAACGCTGAAAGAGCTAAAGAGCGTTTCTGTTGAAACGTAACAAGCTCGTTTCTTTCTATCATGATGTCACCATGACAAAATCTGTCTTTAAACACCTTGCTCAGTCTCTGACTAGACTGTCAAAAATTGCTTTCGCCGATTGTATTGCAAACCGGCGGAAGGGGGGTATTGGGAAAAGTTTTCAACTAGTAATAATCGCGCCTCGGCGAAACCTCACAGGCTACGATACTGCCACTGCGCAAAGCTGACGGTTGCCAGGCAACCGCGGGGATCCTACGGAAATCGTTATCAATCGTCTCATGGCATGTCGTTGCTGTAACGCTTCATATTTGTCGTCTTCTTCTTCTAGCTTGAGGTTTTGAAGAATTTCATGACAGACAAGGGCTCCGTCGGAAACAAAGGGCGTTGTGAGAAAACCGTTGCTTATTTTCAGCAGCAGGAATACAACCCTTTAAATACAAGATGACAGAACAATGACGAAGGGCATGCCGGGAGGAACTCATGCACTACAGAGGAAAGGGGGCGGGCACGTACAGTTCACATTCAAGCCACAAGTACTCTTCTCGGATGTTGCATAAACAAATCCTAACGTCCTGAAAGCATTGCAGCATGTTTGTGTCCCACTTCCCGTGGTTGCAGGACGACAGACACGAACGGACAAACACAATCTGTGGCGTTTAGCGTGACATAGTCTTGCAGGCATCGTGCTGTCTCACTGCAATACTATACCGCTGGAGGAAACAGCCCGGGTTCGATGAGCCTTGGAATGTGACTAGGAAAGTGAAGCCTTTTGAAAGAGGTAAAACACTGCTCAAAGGAACTGAGGGAGAATCTTACAGGGGATTCTGAGCGGTGTCTAAATAAATAAATTCTTCAGTGTCCGCGGATGGCATTTTGCAGCTGGAAACAGATGTCGACGCTTTTTGAACAGAGCACCAAAAAAGCGTCTTTTTTAAAGGTACAGGTATTGAGCATTGGTGGTTCAGTGGAAGAATTCTTGCCTGCCAAGTAAGAGGCTCGGGTTCGATTCCTGGCCAATGCAGTGGCTTTTGCATGCTCACCACTATACCACCAACACACGCCCACAGGATCCCAGCAGGACACCACCAGAGAATGCTCACGATTTCGGAAGCTGTCTCCGGGATGTTCTGATTCCACACATCCTGAATAAATCATGATATTGTTAGTTGCTGTAGCTAGACGTTCAAATGAGTTTCATGGCCAGATGGACTGTTTCCTCCAGCGGTATAGTATTGCAGTGAGACAGCACGATGCCTGCAAGACTATGTCACGCTAAACGCCACAGATTGTTTGTCCAAATTTGAACTTTCACAAAAGCATGCTAGCAGACAAATGCGCCTCAGAGGACTTAAGGCTGGCTTCAAGTTGGAATGATAAAGTCTCCCCGTCCGGTTAGGAAAAGGGAACTTTGTTAGACAGAAAGAAGGAAGTAACAATAACGGAGAATTGTGTGCAAGGATTTTAGAAGCTGCGCAGCCCTGCAGTTTCAATAGCCCTTTTATTCGTGTTAGATGCTGGAATTACCTTTTTTTGACGCTCTTACGAATGCGATGTCAATGAAAACAGAACAAAGCACAAAAAACCCCTCAAGTCCTGCAGTTGGATAGAATGCTGTTACACGTCCAAGCCATATTTGACTTCATCCTACCATTGCAACACGGGGCGTATATGGAAACGAACACACGCTACGAATTGTCTCTAATCAGTCCCTACAGTTGTAAGGCGCCTGGAAGCATGCACCCCCATCATTAATCTTTGCGCATCTGTGCAAGGTAAACTCTGGAGCAGTCTTTGAAACGGCTCAAAGGAAACACGTGATTGATTCCATGTGCATCTGGGGTTCATATCTTATTTACATTTAATTCAAGGGAAAGGCTTGGGTCAGTTTCAGACGGCCTCCAACAGCGAGATTCAAGCGCCCCACCTTCAGCCCAATCTGCGCCACCAGAACGCCAACGGCTCCTCTGTGCTCCGGGGTGCGGTTGTGACCCCGTAACCTAAAGTGTTGGTGGCAGACAAATGGAGACTAACAGGTGACGTCCTAGGACATGACTACATTGTGACACTTGGTGGGGATGGTGACCATTGCTTGGAAAAGAGTGCGAGGCCCCTTTAGAAAAACATTTTGTTAACAGGCATTCTGCCTCAGCCTAAACACCTATAGCTTGAAAAGCGCATGCTATTAGACAGGCACCTCTGCAAGACCTTAAGAGTCTCTTAAACTAGTGATAGTAAGGTGTTCCCAATGGGCGATGTTCGGCTTTCAAATCATCTCTCCTTGGAAGCGCCGAGATGCAGCTGTTTAAGGCTTAGAAGCAGCTGACTGTTTCACTACCTAGCTGATCACTGTCAGTCAGGGAGCTCAGAGGTGAAAAGCCTGTCTGAGAGACAATTCGCCGTCGATCAGTTCAATATGTTCCGTACCAGCTCGGCGCACCTGAGATCATCTTGGTAGCCGTGTAGCTCAGATGAGTGAGAGCGTGTGTGTGTGTACCACCGTGATTGGATGCCGGTCCTTCTCAGGTCACAGTAAACCTTCTGCTGCCTAACTTCCCTTATTTTTGGGGATCCCTTTGAAATAGCAAAGGAAAAAAAAACTGGCTCTTCATCAGCGTGATCAACCTCACCCAGTGTGGCGCAGTGGCCTAATGGCTAAGGCACTGGCACTGGCACTCTAAGCCAGGGATTGTGGGTTCGAGTCCCATCTGGGGTGCTCCTGTCCCCTTTTGAGAGTACAAATCTCCTTGCAATTTGCAAAGCTGCAACCCCACCTTACTCAGTGAGCGTCTCTGCTTTTCTCTCACATACAGTTGGAAGAAAAACTTTTGTAAACAGCCCTTCGGAATGATGTGGATTTCTGCATGAATGGCTCCTAACATGTGATCTTATCTTTATCTAAGTCATAATAATCAATAAAGAGAGTCTGATTTAACAAACAACACACGCCCAACATTTGACATTGCTGTTTTAACAAATGTTTTAAACAATCAAGGTCATTGATGGAAAAAGTACGTGAACCCTTATATTAAGGAGCTAGTGGAACCTCCTTTATTGACAAAAACCTCAACCCCCACTTTCTGTAGCGGCTGGTCAGACCTGAGCAGCGGTTAGGAGGTATTTTGGCCTATTCCTCTATGCAAAACTGTTTCAGTTCATGTATATTTTTGGGATGTCTTGCGCTGAACGGCCTGCTTCAGATCATGCCACAGCACTTCAATGGGATTGGGGTCAGGACTCTTACTTGGCCATCCCAAAATACGGAATTTCTTCTGTTTCAGCCACTCTTTTGTTGATGTACCCCTTTATTTTTGTCATGCTGCATGACCCAGCGTCTTTCGAGTTTTAGATCACAGGCAGACACCCTGACATTCTGCTGTAGAATTTCCTGATACATCTTGGAATTCATCGGTCCCTCGATGATTGCAAGCCGTACAGCCTCCGCCATGCTTCCCAGGTGGGATGAGGTTTTGGAGTTGGTATGCAGTGTTTTGTTATCTCCAAACATAACGCTGTGCACATTTACCAACAAGTTCAACTTTTGTCACGTCTGTCCACAGAACATTGTTCCAGGAGTTGCTGTGGAACATCCATGTGGTCTTTAGCAAACTTGAGAGGGGCAGTGGTGGTTTTTTTGTTGGGGAGAGCAGTGGTTTCCTCCGTGGTGACCTCGGATGATCACCACTCCTGTTCAGATTTCTTCTTATGGTGGACTCATGAACACAGACGTAAGACAAAGTCAACCACCTGTTCGCTAGATCCCATCCCCACTCAGCTAGTCAAAGATTCCCTCGAAGGACTGGCAGGACCTATAATTAGTATGATGAATGCATCGCTTGCGTCAGGCGTTGTACCTGATCAATTTAAGGTAGCAGTTGTTAGACCGCTCCTTAAGAAGTCAAATTTGGATCCACAAGTTCTTAACAACTACAGGCCTGTCTCAAAGGTCCCATTTCAATCTAAAAGTCTTGAGAGAATAGTTGTTGCCCAACGTCAATCGTATCTGGATTCAAATAATATAATTGAGAAATTTTAGTCTGGTTTCTGAAACTGCATTATCGAGAGTCGTAAATGATATTCTCTTAGCTACTGATGCGGGGAATGCAACAGTGCTTGTGCTTCTAGATCTTAGAGCTGCCTTTGACACGGTTGACCTCTCTGTTTTGTTACACAGGCTTGAGTTTGAGGTTGGCTTATCTGGAACCGTCCTTCAGTGGTTTACTTCACATTTTACTCATCGTTTTCATTATGTTCAAATATCTAATAATTGTACTGCTTCATCAACGTCACCAGTTCAATTTGGGGTACCAGACGGATCAGTGCCGGGACCAATATTGCTCTCTCTCTCTACATGCTGCTGCTAGGTAGGATAATACGAAAAAATAATATTAACTTTCATTCATATGCTGATGACACTCAAATAAACATTTTGTTTCCACCAAATGACAACTCTTCTATTATCACTTTAGTTAAATGCATTAATGAAGGAAAGACTTGGATGTGTGAAAACTTTTTGTTACTCAACTCTGAGAAAACTGAGGATCTGTTGATCGGAGGCAACAATACTGATAGGACTACTATAACTTCAGCACTTAACTCAGAGGATTTAAACATTTGCCTCAAAGAGACAGCACGTAATCTAGGCGGCATATTAGACACAAGGCTCTTAACAACTTGCATTGTTAAGTGCCTTGGGACAACCTTGTTGTGAAAGGCGCTATATAGAAATACATTGATTTGAACTGAATTGACAATGTAAAATGTTGTGTGTTGTTTGTTAAACAAGACTGTCTTTATTTATTATTATGCGTCAGATGAAGATCAGATCACATTTTAAGAGCCATTCATGTAGAAATCCAGATCATTCGTGTTTTAAAAGTCGGGGGAAAAGCGAAACGGGTGCTTTTCCTTTGTTGCGCAGACACACGACGACACCGTAGGCGGCAGGACTCGAAGCTTCGCGGGGAGACCCCGACGGCTTTCTAAGCCATCGCCCTAACCACTCGGCCACGGCTGCAGCGCGCGTTGCTTTCTTGATACAGTCTAACATAGAGTGCTGGGCGGCGGTGGAAACCTTTTTCAAAGTCGCTTTTGGTTTAACAACAACAAAAAAAAAATTCACAAAATGCATGCTAGCAGACAAATGCGCCTCGGAGAACTTAAGGCTGGCTTCAAGTTGGAATGATAGTCTCCCCGTCCGGTCAGGAAAAGGGAACTTTGTTAGACAGAAAGAAGGAAGTAACAATAACGAAGAATTGTGTGCAAGGATTTTAGAAGCTGCGCAGCCCTGCAGTTTCAATAGCCCTTTTATTCGTGTTAGATGCTGGAATTGCCTTTTTTTGACGCTCTTACGAATGCGATGTCAACGAAAACAGAACAAAGCACAAAAAACCCTCAAGTCCTGCAGTTGGATAGTTGGATAGAATGCCGTTACGCGTCCAAGCCGTATTTTCAAGACGTGATTCCCTGAGTCCCAAAAATTTGTAAGTTCTTTGGATGATCTGTGGACCGATCTTTCACGATGAAGAATTCCTTAAGAAGAATAGATCTCGGCCCACCATCCAAATGCCTCCATCTCAAAACAGCAACCTCCCACTGCCCTTAGTCTGCAAGGCAGTCCTTTCAAGTGCGATGATGACGCCGGGACCTTCGTTGCCTATTGTACGAGCTGAACTTTTGTGCTCATCAATTCAACGCTCTTTCCATCAACTCATCTTGTCTTTTGACGCTTCGTGTTTTGTGCTCCTTTGACTATCGGCATATCGGGTGACTGCAAACACTGAAGTTCTTGCTTACGGAGTGTGGAACAGTGTTTTCAAGTGATCGCTGTTCTGTCATGTTGACGCCGAGTGAATCTTTCTTTGGCAACATGGGCAGGCTGACAGCAAAAGTAATGGCAAATTTCTTGACTTATTTCTGAATATGAATGTTCTTTAGAAAAGGGATGCGGCGTTGCTTCTCCCCCGTGTAAAGGTCACGCATTCCAGACGTGGTTATGAGCGAACAGTTGCCGCAAGTGTTTGAAAAGAGCAAGCAGCCATGCCCCGTGTGAGGATCAAACTCAGGACCTTCAGATAAAGAGACTGACGCGCTACCAACTACGCCAACGAGGCCAGCTGCAGTGCACAGCCGGAAAGTTTGCCTCATATGGATTTCAGTCGCCCGTTCCCTAATCTTCAGACGCCCTCTGCTGGATGTTGCATTTGCCTTTTGATCTCACCGATACTTTTTTGGTCTGTTTCTGTTGCGAGTCTGTTTTTCAGATCTCACCTAGCACAAGTCTCTCTGGCTGAAGTGGCCTCTCTGCTTCAGCATCGTGCCCTCACTCAGCCATTAAAAACGTCACTCGGACTTCTGACATGCTGACATGAAATGTCAAGAGAGTGGCGGAGACGCTTAAGGCAGAGAGAAGATGAAGAGGGGGCATGGCTGTGAAATGATTGACAGCTGCATGACGCTCTCCATGCAAGGTGTGACCACAGGCTAAAGGACACCTTTCGGCACATCAAGCTCTAAGCACACACCTGGAGGACGTGGGAAACGATCCCGCTACCTCTCGCATGCAAAGCGAGCGCTGTACCATGCAAGCTAACCCCCCTCGCTGGGGCTCATACCTCGGTGTCGCCTAGTGCCGCTTGTTCCCCTCTTACCGGGTGAAGTTCACTGCCCTTCGTCTGCAAGGCAGTCGTGTAATTGCGGCTTTCTTGACTTATTGATGAAGGTCTGACTGGACGAGCGAATGACGCCTCTCCCCCGTCCTCAAGCTCGCTGACAGGAGAAAATAGAAATTGCTGCCGTGGCTCATTGGTTTAGGGGTATGATTCTCACTTAGGGTGTGGGAGGTCCCGGGTTCAACTCCCGGCTGAGCCCTTGTGTGCTCTTTTTGTCCTCGTCCACAAGACTGGGAACTGATATCCACATCACCTTGCAGCATCTGCTTATGGCAAATGATGGAATGTGACTAATGACTGAACGAGCCTGGTGAATACTCATCACGTGGCACAATGAGAGCGTGCAGTCAGCTGTCCAAGGCAGCAACCTCATTGCTCGTTCAAAAGAACACGTACTGAAAACTCATCACCACTATGTTGTAAATGAGCACCGCAATCGCTTGTTGTCATGCGTCCTTACTTGGGAAATGCAGAAGCAAAAACTGCCCTCTCTCAGCCACCGAAACGTGTGCGGCTCGCCTTGCACTCTCTGCGCCTCGCATATTTATGGAGCTGTCTGCTCTTCTTTCTGTTGAAGTACGCAAGTTACGGGGCGTCCTGCAGACTATGATGTGCTCAATGACAGCTTTCAAGATTTGAAAACTATGAGCTTGATGGCTCAAGTCGAACGAATGTGGTTGTTACGCAATTGATGATCAAACGCACATATTCTAACGATTCGTGAGAGTATGTTCTAAAGATCCTTGGCTCGATCCCGGGTTTCGGCATTTTGTTTCATCGCTCCCTTTGTTCCTCTCTCCAGCGCCCCCTGCCTAAAATGTCGCGTCCCTTTCTCAGCCCGAAACGCAAGCGATACACCAGCAACAAACCCTACAGGTTTCCGTAGTGTAGTGGTTATCACGTTTGCCTAACATGTGAAAGGTCCCAGGTTCGAGACCGGGTGGAAACAGCCTCTTCTTGCACGCTCCTGCACTTCACAGAGGTCTTGAACCACCAGTCATTTGTTCCCAATGTATTTCCGGTGCCTTCATGCACTCTTGTACCAAACGCACGTTTTTTCTGTACCTGGAGCCGATCATTTGCAATTGGGCTGTCCCGACAGACCAAGACGAGCTCTGTCGGCTCAAAAGCAGCGCAACACCTGCGAGAACAACAGAAAGATTAGTACCCAGCGGGGGCCTCTTAGTGAGCCCAAAATCTAATCAAGAATCGACTCCAGCAACAGGGCTGGGCGCATTGTTCCATACTCCGACCACTCTTGGTGTAAACAGGTCCCTCCTGGTCTCTGCATGAAATGCACTTTCCTGCGTTTGCTTTGGTGTAACTGGCTTCCCCTGCATGGGCGAATGTGAAGAAGATCCTTAGTAAGTCATTGAAGAAACCCGAGAAGAGGTCGGAGTGGCCTCTGTCGTTCATCAACGATCCAGTCAGGCAGTACTCCTCTGTAAAGCGCCGTTCGTTCACATCGATTGGCTTTTTTTTGCCTTCATTCATGCAAGTAGTAAAAGCAGACGCCCCTATTCTGCCGTGACCCAGATTTGAACCAGGGTTGTTGCGGCCACAACGCAAAGTACTGACCACTATACGATCACGGCGAGTTACCGATACACACTTGGCAGGGCGGAAAAGGCTGTGCTCTCTTCGTGTGACATAAACGGAAAAGTCCTGACGTTGCATTTCAACTGAGTCCCAGTATACATCGACCCTTCGACACTTTGAGTGACAACTCTCTTGCGTGTTTTCTCATATTTATGTAGTTTGCTTGCATGATGCCGGGAATAGCAGGGTTGTTTGCTGCCATATGGTCTAGTGGTTAGGATTCCTGGTTTTCACCCAGGCGGCCCTGGTTCGACTCCCGGTATGGGAACGTGTCAGTTTTGCCTCCTGCTTTCCAAAAGATCAGCACCGTGTATGAAGGAGCTGCATTAAAACTACTCGAACGTGCAAAAGGTGCGAGAAGAGGGGGCGCTTGTTTCCAGCCGAAACTTCTCGCGTGTGAGATGAGCTGACCATCGCTGCAGGAGGTGGGAGGGTTACTCTGGTAGACAGGGCTGACCTTCGGCAATAGGATTTATACTCTCCAAGATGATATTTGCACTTTCTGGAGAGGCGATTTTCTCCACGTCAGTAGCCCGATTTCGTCGATTGCGTGGAGAGGGCTGTAGAATGTGGCGCCGCCTTTCCTGCTCCGTCCATGACAGGCGTGCTGGACTCTGGAGAGAGAGCACGGTCCATCAGCGCACACCAATAAAGGCACTGGAAGCCGCTGAATCGCATTGGCGAAGCTCAGCGCTGGGCCGCTGGGCACATCTGACCACAGTTTCCGTAGTGTAGTGGTTATCACGTTCGCCTCACACGCGAAAGGTCCCCGGTTCGAAACCGGGCGAAAACAGACTTCTTTTGTCACCACGCACAAAAGGGGATTGGGGATTCGCCTAGCGCTGTGATCGAACAGACCCACTCACCTCTTAGTGTGGCGGGATCTGCACAGTGCATGTCGCAGCGCATCCTTCTTTCACTTCAATGCGCGTCCTGATGTACCCTGGTCTCCCGCGTGACAGGTGGAGACAGGTGACAGGTCCGCGTGACAGGTCCTATACTAACGAGGAAGACATCTCTCTCTCCGACCCCCGGCATCGTGTCCCGACCCACCGTGCTGGAAGCCGACTCGTGCTGTGATTCCTTTACGGAGCAGAAATGACAACCGAGGAGCCGAGAGATCATTTCAGCATTTCGCGTCTGAACGGAAAACACAAACGACCAACTCGGAATGATTTGCCTTTGACGCTTATCAAAGCGTTCTTTGTGCATCGAACAGACCCACTCACCTCTTAGTGTGGCGGGATCTGCACAGTGCATGTCGCAGCGCTCCCTGCTTTCACTTCAATGTGCTTCCTGATGTCGAGTCGTGTGCCGTGCGGATTTTCTGAAAGCGAGAGCAATGAAAAGGTGCACGACGCTGTGTTAGAAAACAGAGAAGTGAAAGGCAGTCCTTTCTCTAAGGAGGTAAAAGAAAAGCTACTCCCCGTCGGGGAATCGAACCCCGGTCTCCCGCGTGACAGGCAGGGATACTTGCCACTATACTAACGAGGAAGACATCGGACGCTCCGACCCCCGGCATCGTGTCCCAACCCAGCGTGCTGGAAGGCGACGCGTGCTGTGATTCCTTTACGGAGCAGAAATGACAACCGAGGAGCCGAGAGATCATTTCAGCATTTCGCGTCTGAACGGAAAACACAAACGACCAACTCGGAATGACTTGCTTTGGACGCTTTTCAAAGCGTTCTTTGTGCATGACGACTGCGCCGCCTAGCAGATGCAAATGGGTTCTACAACTTTGAAGTAGCAAATGGAAGAGGGCTAAGCCCCCTCTCTTTTAGCCCAGGTTCGATCTGTCTCCCAGAATCACCAGGGCGCACGCACACACACACACCCGTGCCGTTGAAATGCTCTGCTTCATTTCTAAGGGCAACTCAACATTCACTCCTACCCCGAGAACAGAAATGACAGCGTCCGCAGCAACAACAGCTCAGGTCTCTGCACAGGAGCTAAGCTGCCCCCATCTCCTCTGCTCTGCGGCTCCTGCAGAGCGGAGTCCTGCCTGGAGCCGTGTTTGCAGGCGGCGGCTCCCCACGTTCTGTCTGTGCGTCGTGAAATTAATTAATAACGTTAATAAATTTATAAAGTTAATTTATAAAGTTAATAAAGTTATAAATTAGAAATTAATAACGATATAATTATATTCATGTACCGCAACACAAGAATAGTACACGCTGTACATTGTCTGTCGATAATGTTTCTGTAGTGCTTTAGTGGGTTAGGTTCCTGACTTCCATGTCACACGGTCTATGATTGAATCCCATGGAACTATGACTTTATTTTTTAACAAACATTTCTTTGAAAAAATGAAACGTTTCCCTTGGTCAGAGATTAAATAAAACCTCACTTTTTTAGGTTTTACTGTGCAGAGTGAGGTTTTACCTCACTTTTTTTGAGCAGAAGGTTTACTGTGACCTGAGAAGGGCCGGCATCCAATCACGGTGGTAAATACACACAAGCTCTCACTCATCTGAGCTACACGGCTACCAAGATGATCTCGGGTGCGCCGAGCTGGTACGGAACATATTGAACTGATCGATGGCGAATTGTCTCTCAGACAGGCTTTTCACCTCTAAGCTCCCTGACTGACAGTGATCAGCTAGGTAGTGAAACAGTCAGCTGCTTCTAAGCCTTAAACAGCTGCATCTCGGCGCTTCCACGGAGAGATGATTTGAAAGCCGAACATCACCCATTGGGAACACCTTACTATCACTAGTTTAAGAGACTCTTAAGGTCTTGCAGAGGTGCCTGTCTATTAGCATGCGCTTTGCAAGCTATAGGTGTTTAGGCTGAGGCAGAATGCCTAACAAAATGTTTTTCTAAAGGTGTGTCCAAGTGGCTGCAAAAGGACAACACTCCCGGGGCGCTGTGGCTTAGTTGGTTAAAGCGCCTGTCTAGTAAACAGGAGATCCTGGGTTCGAATCCCAGCGGTGCCTTCTTTGTTCTGTCTTCTTGAACAGTACTGGTCATTATGGACAACCGCCTACGGCTAGACTTAATTAAATGCAAGTATTCATTTCCTGTCTTTAACGCGACTTGTTTTTCTTAAAATGGATGCAACTTGCAAAACATGAAATACAAACCTTGCTAATCAGCGCTAGCGGCTGGCAAAAAAAAAAAGAAGTCAGCAATGTTTTTTTCTTTAACCTTAACCCTACTAATGGAGAAGAGTTAAACGACCGAGTCTATGCAGCTTAAACGGTGCGCACGTCGGGTTCTTAGCTGGTAAATCACGCTCACCCCAGTCCTTAATCTTTTAAAGAGGATACAAAATTGAACCTAGTCGCCACATCACATACATCCTGTTCAATGATAAAAAGGTAACATCTATCCTCGCTCCAGACTAAATCTCACGTTGAGGGCATATTTTTTTTCACTTTACCGTGAGTCGGGCTCGGCTGCACAGAGGAGAGAGCAGAGCAATGAGGTCACGGGGACAGGGGAGTCACACGCTGGCGGTTTGAATACGCGGAAGATCACTGTGGGATCCACAGTATATGGACCCTCCGTGCGCCATCAGTCCGCACTCCGGACTCTGAATCCTGCCATCCGAGTTAAGATCTCGGCGGAACCTGAGGCACAGTTCCTTCTTAAAACGTAATCTGGTGAGCATTTCTAGAATCGTACTTGTATAGATGCAGCCTTTAATGTGTTGCTAGGTTAAAATTGATGACTTCTTGTATTTCAGTAGGCAACTGCCCTCTTGATTTCGGATTTAATTTCTTTATTACAGGGGCGCTTTTATGATGACAGAGTCATGTTCAGGTACTTTGCTTGATGGAGGAAGCTCATTTCGGACTCTGTGATCTGCTCACCTGGAAAGGTCTGCTGTACTACTACAAGAGAGAAGTAGAGTCTGGAAGAAGGGACAATTTTATGATGCTTTGGAAGGTAATGTTTTTTTTTCTTTGAAATCGAAATGAATCAGAATAGCAGTGCAAAAGACAAACTCTTGGTTTGGTTTAAAGAGATATGGTTTTAAAACAGACAACATGTAGAAAACAGGTGTTTCTCACTTTTGGAAAAGAATGGACCGGGGGTAATATTTTACTAGTTGCAGGGCTGAGCTCACTGGGTTACAGTCCTGCAGTGTTACACCAGGTCCAGTGGCGCAATGGATAAGGCATCTGATTACGAATCAGGAGATTGTAGGTTCGACTCCTACCTGGCTCGGGTCATTTTTAAACGCATCGGGCTGCTCCCTAAGTAGTCTGTGCTACTTACTGCATTGTAATTGTACCCAGTAAGAGATTTCCTTCATGTAAATGAACTGCACCTGACAGCTTTAGAAAAACACCTGGGCTCAGTACGGTGCTGAGAGCTCAGCGTTGCTGTTCTAATTAGCACGCACTGCATGAGCCCGAACCTTTCAATTATTCCGATCAGTAAGTCAACACGTAGTCCACATGAACGGTAGAAATATTCTCTTGTCTGTCTCTTGTTTGTATAGAACTGAATGTCCCTGACAATGTACTGTTAGTTTTAATTGAAGAACGGCATTTGTGTTCAAATATACCAGACAAGTTTATGTAACTGCTCATGCGACACTCAGTTGTAATTAGTCAAGAAATAAAGTCGAACAACAGCTGCGGGTTTGATTCTGAACGTATCAGATTGCAGCGCCTTTTACTTCCATTGACAAATGATAGAGATTCGAAGAGAGATCCTTCAGACCAGCAAGCAAACCCACGGCTATTTCGGTTTTCTATCTAGGCAACGTTGGTGTTTGCAATAGCATACATGAAAGCGTGATGCAATTTCTGTGGCTACATTTGTTGCACGTCATGCACAGTAAGAGTGTTTCTAACACCAAATAAAAAGTCAACAATTAGCGATCACGCCTTCTCCTCAGTTAACCCACTGAAACCCTTGCTGTTAACAGTTCTTTACTGCGTGCTTTACCAGCACCTACATATCGTGTCGGTTCTTTCAGCTTTATTCATTAGGTTTTCAAAGGCATAAGCAGAGCACCAGAGGTGCGAAGGCAAAGTGTGTGGTTATCTGAAGAATTGATGTCCATGGCAGCAGGTCCAAGCGATTTTGCGTTGTTATAGTACCAGGAAAGGAGAAGCGGCACTTCGCCTCTGCCGCGCAGGCACAAGGCGACATGCGGCAGACGCCGGAGTCGGCAGGTTTCGAACCTGCGTGGGGAGTCCCCAACGCATTTCGAGCCCATCGCCTTAACCACTCGACCACGACAAAAGCGAGCCCGCCGTCGCCGCATTCCTCCTATAATCAAACACGGACTGCGAGGTGGCTGCGGATACCTTTTTAAAGTTGCTCTCCGTTAAAAAAAATACCTTTCACAAGATACATGCCGGCAGACAGACACACCTCAGAGGGTTTAAGGCTGGCTTCACGTTCAAATGATAAAGTCCCCCCGTCCGGATGTCAAAATGCAACTTTGGCAGACAGAACAAACATCAACAAACCACAAATGTGGACAAGGATTTTACAAGCTGCACCACACTGCACTTTCAAAAGCATTTACGTTCGTGTTAGACGCAGGACTTGCCTTTGATTTGCGCGCTTACGAACGCCATGGAAAACGAAACAAAACTAAAGCCCTCAGCTCCTGCACGTGATTATAATGGCGTTACGTGTCATTAAATGTCGCACACTCACACGCCACACTAACACTCAAAAGTGCGGGCAAAACGAGAAAACGAGCGCGCCGTTTCCTACACATCTGCAGTCGCCGTTACGCATTCGCAGCATGTCCCGGGATGCAATTAGGCATTATTTGCATAACTCCAGACCGGCAGATCGCCACGCAAGCTCGCGACGTGCGCCTGCCACACACCGAACTTTCCAGCAATTTCCAAAAAACGGGCCTGCTCGCCTGCCCACAAGGCTCCGTCTCTTACCTGCTCTCCAGAGCCTGCTGCCTTCTGTGCTTTTCTCTCGGCACCGCTGCAGCGCACACAACTCCTGCAGCGGGAGGGGGGGAGAAAGTTCCCGCGCTCCGCCGCAGGGAAGGCTCGCTCCGTGCGCACACGTCCTTTTCGATGCCAGTCCAACAAGTGCTCCGCATTAGCTGCGTCGGGGCTTCGGCGTGTCGCACCTCGCCTCACCTCACCTCGCACTGCCCCCTCCTTGAATGTCTGCCGCTGGGCATGCCCCGCTCTCCTCCACCTTATCTTATCGCGTGTGAGCACCGACAATGGCCACAATGCCGGGGAATGGCACCTGTAAAGTGTTAATTGGGGCACAGGAACAGCCCGTCTCGTCTCGGGGGGGCCGGCTTCAGAGACAATACAGCAAACACAGCGGGGCGGGGGAAGAAGACGACACCACACATGCGGGTACATTCAGCTCCGGCGGGAACGAGACATTTGTCGGTCTTTTCAAGTGCCGAGAGCCGAGCAATCCTTCACTTGTATCGTTTCTCCCCGGTGACTAGATCTGGCCCTGCGACTCTCGACTGGGCTCACCCCCGGGGCAGCCCAGCAGGTGTGAGCCTGGCCGGCACCCGGATGGGAGATTCCCCCCCGGAAAAGCTCCGGTTGCTGCTGCTCCTGCAAGAGGTGTGACTGGGACCAGTAGGGAGCGCTCACCCTGCGGGCTGTGTGGCTCTCTTACGCCCCAGCCTCCTGATGGCGACACTCTGCTGCACAAACAGGCGCCGTCCTTCGGGGGAGGCGTCAAACCGAGGTCCCGACCCTCCTTGGCCATTAGGAAACCCCAGGGCGTCTCTCAAAAAGAGACGCCGGGGGTGTCCCTCTGGTGTTAGTGCTCCCCTTTACCCATCAGTCGGGGTCTCCTCCTAATCCCCGTCTCACCTGTAACAATCAATGACGAGGCCCCCCTGTCCGTGAGATTTACTACTCGCGCAAGAGACCGGGGGCAGAGCACGAACGCGGTCCCCCGCCCCCCACAAAGTGCGCGCTCCGGGTTCCCTCTCGGGGCCCTGCAACACAGCGGAAGGGCAGCGAGAAGGAGCCTCTTGCTCTGACGCCGCAAGGCCACAAGAGGGCGGAGGCGCCGCGCGCCCGGCCGACGTGTTGGACCGGTGCGCTTTACATGCTGAAATAAACACGCGACAGCCCCGAAATGTTTCCAGAGTGCTGTGCACTGGAGGTTTTTGTCTGGTGAAGACTTGCCTGGTGCTCCTCCGTGCAGATTGTTTGTCCTCCTCCAGTGCGGGACGAGCCAACACAAGGGAGCGCATTCGCCAACATCCTGAACACGCCCGATCTCATCTGATCTCGGAAGCTAAGCAGGGTCGGGCCTGGTTAGTACTTGGATGGGAGATCGCCTGGGAATACCAGGTGCTGTAAGCTTTTGCTGTCCCGGCCAGCAGGGGTCGCCGTTGGTGCCGTAGGCTTTGGGAGGAAAACCTGCAGGATGGAAAGGTGATCTATAGCCTCATCTCTAGAGATGTTTTGTTGCTGTGGCATGTGTGTGACCCATATTCAAAAAAAAAAAAACCCGTCTGTAAAACGAATATCGAAGCTGCCTCTAAATCTGCAAATGAAGATGAGTCGATAAACCACTCGTTTTTCGTATAACTAGACATATATTCATTTGTTACCGATTTCATTCATTGAGCACGGATACAATAGAGGTACAGCCATTCACTGTTTGACATGTCTGCACTGGTAAAGAACCGAGCAATCAGAAAACGGGTGAAACTGTCTTTAGACTCAGCATACAGTACCGAGGCCCCCCATGACCAAATAAAGGCTAACCTCGATAATCAGCCTAAAGAACGCAGACTACAGCAAAACGACTGACTTTGAAAAGGGAATGAACGTCCGGAAGGAGTAGTGGAATTAGCTTGAGATGCTTCTCCGGACCCCTAACTAAAAGCCAGCGAGAACCAGCAGCAGCGTCCACTCCTTTCAAACCGGGATCCTTCTGCAGCCACGCAGCTCGTGGTGTCCTAACCCTCCCGTATCTGATTTTGGACCAAGCACATCAGGGGAGAGCGCGAACGCAGTCCCCCACTACCAGAAATTATGCAGTCGAGATTCCCACATTTGGGGAATTCACAGGGGTCAGCATAGCCGGAGTGCAATGGCCGAGCCTCGCCCTGGGTGAACCGATTTCGATTTTTAAGAACTTTATTTCCTTTTCACAAAAAAATACAGGACATCACAAATCAGAAAGCTTTACATTAATATACATACTTAAAACAGTATATATGATCACATCTCATTACATTTTGACACGGTAACAGTTACATAGCAACAATTGTCTTTTTTTCTGGTGCAAATCACATTCTTTACTTAAACATGATAATGTTTTTCACAGTTTCTTGAGATATTGACCTATGCTCTCTATTTCCCACAGATTTTCTGCTTCCTCCCTCCCTTCTCTCCACAGATCTCTGAGGTAATAGTTCTCTCGGGTGATGAACAGGGCCAGGCTACCTGCTGCCTTGACTGGGACCTTGATGCCTTTGAACAGCCCCATGTTCCTCACTCTTCACAGGGCGTCTTTCCCACTGTTCACCACGGCCCAGATCCTGTCAAACACGTCAGGAGGAAGTTTGACAGGAGAGATGCCGTATATGACGAAAGCAGCGGTCAGGGTAAATTGGGGCGAGAGAGCCTGCAACCAATCTTCAAACTGTGCCCAGAAGGCCTTAGCAAAAAAGCAGGACCACAGGAGATGGGTCACAGTCTCCTCCTCGCCGCAGCCCACCCTAACGCAGCGAGGGCTGGGGGTGAGGCCCCTACGGTACAAGAAAGTTCGTACCGGTAAGCACTGGTGGACGACACTCCAGGCTAAATCTCTGTGAATGTTGCACAGAAATTTAGAGGATGTGTGTTTCCACACCTTCCTTGTTTGGGCTGATGTTAAAATGCCCACAGGGGTCTGCCTATTATTCTGGGGTGCAACGAAATCTTCCACTTTTTGGACGCTGACATCTCGGAGGGGAATATGGCCAATTGGGTGAGATCTTAGAAAACTTTTAACTGTCCCATAAATTGCAGGGCATGTGTCAGAGAGTGGGACGTCCAGCTTGGGTCTGACACTCTGAACACCTCCCTACCTACCCAGAGCCTGGAAAAATAAGTCCAGGTACGCGCTGCAGGTGCTGTTGCAAAGCCTCTCAGCACAGAGGCCAGGAAAATGCACAGCAGCTTCGTAGCAATATCTGGGACAGACTTCCCCCCTGAGGGTAGCGGCCTGTACATTATTTCCCTTCTGAGTCTTTCCTGCTTCCCACCCCATAGAAATTGAAACATCAATCTCCTCAGCACCGCCGCAACACGGTGTGGGATTGGGAAGGTAGAAGCCAGAAAATTCAAGACAGGCAAGAGCTCGGCTTTGATGACCAGCACCTTCCCTATCATGGTGAGGTCTCGGTCCTTCCATTGCATCAGTTTTTTGTTTAAGATTGGCAATTTGTTCTGCCAATTTACTGTTCCCATCTCTTCTCCAAAATACACCCCCAGGACCTTAATTCTCTTTTCTTGCAGCCTGAGATCATGTCCTTCTTTTGGCTCCCTCCAGTTCTGATAAAAAATCTCACTCTTAGATTTGTTAATTTTTGCGGAGGAAGCCAAAGAGAAACGATCACAGCACTGCAGAGCTCTGCTAATTGAGGCATTGTCAGAGAGGAGCAGGGTGACGTCATCCATGTATAGAGATGTCTTTACCTCTCCTCCCCCACTTCCAGGCACTGGTATCCCATTAATGGCCTGATCCTGGCGCAAGGCACAGGCTAAGGGCTCCATAGCCAAAACGCATAACAAGGGGGATAATGGGCAGCCCTGCCTCACCCCTGAACAGACTTCAAAGGGGCGTGATCTATTGCCATTAACCATGACTCTGCTGTTGCTACCTGTGTACAGCAGGTTAATCCACTTTCTCATGATGGGGCCAAACTTCATGTGCTCAAGTCCCGATGTTAAGTACTGCCGGTTTAGGCGGTCAAAGGCCTTTTCTAGGTCTACACCTAAAATGCAAAGAGGGAGGGAGCGATCCTCAGAGTACAGACAGACATCCCTCAACAAGGCCAGGTTGTCGCTCATCAGACGTCCTGCTATCCCACAAGTCTGTTCTTTCCCTACCAGTGAGGCCACTACATTTTGTAGGTGCAGGAAAAGGGCTTTGGACAGGATCTTAGTGTCCATGCCTAACAGGCTGAGGGGTCTCCAGTTCTTTATGTCATTTTTTGCTCCTTTCTTAAACAAGAGAGAGATAGTGCCTTCTCTTAAGGAGTCAGGCAGCAATTCTGTCTTATATCTTTCCTCGAATAGGACCAGTAGCGGATCCTGAAGCAGATCCCAAAAGGTGCAATAAAATTCTTTAGGGAGCCCGTCAGCACCTGGAGTTTTCACCTTCTGTAAGCTCTCCATAGCCTGTCTCAGCTCTTCTACTGTCAAATCCCTCTCAAGTACTTCCCTATCTTCTTCACTCAAAACGTTTTCTAGCTTTGAGGTAAAAAAATGAATTTCTTCATCCTTTACCTCTGTAGAGCTGTACAGTCTTGAGTAGAAGGCCTCGGTGCAGGAGAGGATAGCACTCGGCTCTGTTCTCTCTCGTCCCTCCTCATCAACTACACTTTCCATGACAGACTTGGAGCCTACCACTTTCCTGAAAAAGAAGCGAGTACACTTCTCATTTTCTTCCAAGAACTGCACTCTGCCTCTTAACAGCACTCCTCGACTACTTTCTTCGGCTATGCTCCGGATGTCCTTTTTTAAAAGGGTGATATCCTCGAGCACATCGAAGCCACTGTGCAGCATCGTGTAGAGACGCTGCAGCTGCCTCTGTTTCCTGGCTAGCACTCCTCTCCGTCTGGCAGCAGCCTTCCTTCCCTCAGCCATGAAAAAGGCCTTTGTCCTCATCTTCACCTCCTCCCACCACTCTCCTACTGACCCGTACAGACACTGCAAGGACAGCCACTGTGATAGTTTCTCCTTGTAGCGGGATACTACCCCCTCGTTCTCTAGCAGCTTTGTGTTGAGTTCCCAGAGGCCTGGGCCAAAGACAGTCCCGCCCTGGAGTTCCACTCTACACCCTAAAGCCTGATGATCTGAGAAGAAGACAGGCTGAAGAGTGACCCCAACAACTTTCACTCTCTCTGAGACAAAGCAATAGTCAATTCTGGAGCTGCTATTCCTCCCTGACCATGTATATCCTGCTGTTGTGGGATATATACATCTATATGTGTCTGAGAGTTTAAAGTCTTGAACTAAGTTTTGCAGGGCCAGTGAGCTGGAATCCAATTTTATCGGAGAGCTAGACTGCCTGTCTGTGTGCTCTAAGATACAATTAAAATCCCCTCCCACTATCACGTCTGTGCTACTTAACAATAGGGGAGAGAGTGCCTTGAGTAGCTCCACCCTTCCTCCCACGTCAGTAGGACAATACACATTGATTAGCCGCAGGTTAACGGTCCCCCATTCCACATCCACACACAGCAACCTGCCATCTATGACCCTCTGAATACTTTTCAATTTGAAAGCCCATCCTTTGAAAAGAATGGCCACGCCAGAGGCTCTGTTGTTATTGTCCCCTGACCAAACAGAAGGCCCTTTATCCCACCTATCTTCAAAGCTTTTATACCTCTCTTGATAGGCTAAAGCACACTCCTGCAACATCAACACATCTCCCTCTCTCTGCTGGAGGTAATCAAAGACACACTGACATTTAACTCCGTCATTGATACCTCTGGTGTTAAGAGAAATTATGTTTAGAGCCATATTACATAAGAAAGTGGAACCAGTCTTTACAAAACACATTTCTCTTCGGTCTCACCTGTTACCTTCTTCTTTTTCTTTTTCTTCTTACCAATTTCCTGCCAGCCATCCTCTGAATGAGCCTTCATCAGGGTGGCAGCAGTAAAAGCGTTCACGGAGTCCATTTCAAGGAAGGGGGTAGAAAGAGGGGTGGAGGGGTTCCAGCTGTCCCCATCGCCATGCTCTCCTTCCTCCTCGCTCGGGGAGAAAACAGAGTCATTTTTCCTTTTCCTCAAGTCCAGCTCCTGGGAGCACTGAGGGGAAAGGGGTGCAGCCGATGCACCAGTCTCCTCTTCCCCCTCACCCACCAGCTGTTGCAGATCCTCCGTGATGGACTGGATGGAGGAGAGGAGGGCATCTGTAGCACTTGCAGAGTCTGAGAAAAGCAGCTCCGCTGAATCCTGGGTATCGTCGCTGGACCCGCTCCATTGGGGGGCCCCACACTGGCCCTCGTTCTGAGGAGCAGGAGTGGGGGAGGGGTCCTCGCTGTTCTCGGGGGTTTTCAAACCCTCGTGCTTGTCTGGTGCAGTCTGCGGTTGTGGGAGCGTAGTGGATTTCTCTTCCACCGGCCCCGGAGCCACAGCAGGACTGATCCTGGCTGGAGGCTGAGACTCTTTGTCCAACAAGGGTTCTTTGTTTGACTTGTTGTTTGCTTTGGCTTTTCGGGCCGGTTTGGCTGAAACAAGCACTGCCTCATCCTTTCTCATTTTGAGTTTATTGGCGTAGGCGTGAGGGCAGTTCTTAAAAACGTGTCCTTCCGAGCCACATAAATTGCACTTTGGCAGCATTGAACAGTCAGAGGCTAAATGTCCCTGTTTGCCACAGGTCTTGCAGCATTTCACAGTGCAGGAAGATGCCAGGTGTCCCACAGCACCACAGCGCCGACACACCTTTGGTTGTCCCACATAAAAAACATAGCCATTGCACGCGCCCAGCCGGATTGTAGAGGGCAGGTGCCTTAAGCCTCCATTTACATTGTCCGGTAGTAAGCGAACCTCGAATTTCCTTGCTCCTGTTTTTATACCGTCAACATCTCTAACCTCAGTTCCATGGTGGACGGTGCAGTACTGGTTAAGCCAGGTGTGAATGTCCTCCGTCTTTGCCAGTTCCGAGAACATAACAACATGCACCGTTTTCCTCTCTCTCTGTGTCAGAGGCTGCAAGTTGATCTTCTCAAGTGCAGGAACTTTCCCTCTTTTTGCCTCAAACACATCCACGCATTGTTCAAACAGAGGATAGGTAGCAAATACAACCTCAAATGCTTTCTGACCTGGGAGAGCAAAGATGAAATCCAAGTGCCGAGGTTCAAAGCCAAGTTCCTTCTGTAACACTTTTCTGCTGAACTGCATACGATCCATGAAGAGGTCATCCAAAAGCTCAAAACGTACAGCATTCTTGCGGGATCCAAAGGTTGCCATCTCAAACTGCAAAACAAACACTGCTTCCACAAAACAAGAAAACAATCCAACTACTCCAACTACAGGCTGATCAAGGTATCTCCCCTGCCAGGTAAGCCGAGAGCCGCAGGCGATGAGCCCGGAGCTGAACGGGCCCCACTGGCTCGTTTGTAAGGCCAGGTGCATTGCCAACCACGACCGGCAGGGCAGAGGCCTTGAAGGCAACCTGGGCTCCTGCAGCTGTCCAGCCACGCACTCTGGTTTCTCTTCATCTCGTACAAATCTTTTGCCTTTTACTAAAGATTTCCATGAAGAGGAGCATGAATGAGTTCCATACAATTTTTGTGCTTTCCTGCCTTCAGGTGGGGCGCAGCTGGGCTGGTCAAAGAGAGAAAACAAAACCGCTCACAATCGCTCTTATTACTGCGACTGTGGCCGTCTGCTCTGCGAGTCCTCGGTCTCCGCCTGTCTGATTGGCGCTCTTTTCTTTGGGGGGCGGGAAGTGTCCGGCCGCAAATATGAAGCGTTACAGCAACGACATGCCATGAGACGATTGATAACGATTTCCATAGGATCCACGCGGTTGCCTGGCAACCGTCAGCTTTGCGCAGTGGCAGTATCGTAGCCTGTGAGGTTTAGCCGATGCGCGATTATTGCTAGTTGAAAACTTTTCCCAATACCCCGCTTCCGCCGGTTTGCAATACAATCGGCGAAAGCAATTCTTGACAGTCTCGTCAGAGACTGAGCAAGGTGTTTAAAGACAGATTTTGTCATGGTAACATCATGGTAGAAAGAAACAAGCTTGTTACGTCTCAACAGAAACACTATTTAGCTCTTTCAGCGTTATGCAGAGAACAGCGTCTGTCGAGATCACTTTTGAGTCAGCGCGAAACGCCGTGTGCTGTCAGTTTGATTTCATATTGCTCGTAGCGGCGCCCAGCTTTTGTCTGTCAAACGTTAGGTTGCGCTTCTTCATGCTGCATCGTCGGCATGAGTGGAGCTTTTTAAACGTCTGTACTTACTGCGCCTCATAAGAAATCGTTTGTCCCCGTTCAAAACAGATTGTGCGATGTCCTGCAGCGTTCGCAAAGCAAACCTTTGACAGTTTGAAAGAGGAATTTATTCTGCTTCCTGTGCGTGCAGTAGTTACAAAGTTGAACGTCTTTACACGATCTGCCGCAGATCTTACAAACGAGCCAGTGGGGCCCGTTCAGCTCGGGGCTCATCGCCTGCGGCTCACGGCTTGCGAGCGTGCCCAATCCGTGCGATAACTCGGAAAACACCCGGCCACACTGTGCCGGAAACGACGCACTCTGGGAAGCCGCTATGCAAAGCGAGGTCCCAAGATCCCCTGCGGCCGGACACTTGCAGGGAACTCATTCGTGCTCCTCTCCATGGAAATCTTTAGTAAAAGGCGAAAGATTTGTACGCGATGAAGAGAAACCAGAGTGTGTGGCTGCACAGCTGCAGGAGCCCAGGCCGCCTTCAAGGCCTCTGCCCTGCCGGTCGTGGTTGGCAGTACACCTGGCCTTACAAACGAGCCAGTGGGGCCCGTTCAGCTCCGGGCTCATCGCCTGCGGCTCACGGCTTGCGAGCGTGCCCAATCCATGCGATAACTCGGAAAACACCCGGCCACACTGTGCCGGAAACTACGCACTCTGGGAAGCCGCTATGCAAAGCGAGGTCCCAAGATCCCCTGCGGCCGGACACTTCCAGCCCCCCAAAGAAAAGAGCGCCAATCAGAAGGCCGGAGACCGAGGACTCGCGGAGCAGACGGCCACAATCACCATTACAAGAGCGATTGCGAACGTGCTTGTTTTCTCTCTTTGACCAGCCCAGCTGCCCGCCACCCGAAAGCAGGGAAGCACAAAAATTGCAGGGTACTCATTCGTGCTCCTCTCCATGGAAATCTTTAGTAAAAGGCGAAAGATTTGTACGCGATGAAGAGAAACCAGAGTGCGTGGCTGCACAGCTGCAGGAGCCCAGGCCGCCTTCAAAGCCTCTGCGCTGCCGGTCATGGTTGGCAATACACCTGGCCTTACAAACGAGCCAGTGGGGCCCGTTCAGCTCCGGGCTCATCGCCTGCGGCTCTCAGCTTGCGGCCGTGCCCAATCCGTGCGATAAGTCGGAAAACACCCAGCCACACTGTGCCGGAAACGACGCACTCTGGGAAGCCGCTATGCAAAGCGAGGTCCCAAGATCCCCTGCGGCCGGACACTTTCCGCCCCCCAAAGAAAAGAGCGCCAATCAGACAGCCGGAGACCGAGGACTCGCGGAGCAGACGGCCACAATTGCCATAACAAGAGTGATTGCGAACGTTTTTGTTTTCTCTCTTTGACCAGCCAGGCTGCGCCCCACCCGAAAGCAGAGAAGCACAAAAATTGCATGGAACTTATTCATGCTCCTCTCCACGGAAATCTTTAGTAAAAGGCGAAAGATTTGTACGAGATGAAGAGAAACCAGAGTGCGTGGCTGCACAGCTGCAGGAGCCCAGACCGCCTTCAAAGCCTCTGCGCTGCCGGTCGTGGTTGGCAATGCACCTGGCCTTACAAACTAGCCAGTGGGGCCCGTTCAGCCCCGGGCTCATCGCCTGCGGCTCTCGGCTTGTGGGCGTGCCCAATCCGTGCGATAACTCGGAAAACACCCGGCCACACTGTGTCGGAAACGACGCACTGTAAGGCACCTTGAAGCGTGCACCCCCAACATTCTTCTTTGCACATCTGTGAAAGGTAAACTCTTGACCAAACTCTGAACCAGCTCTAAGGAAACTAATCCAATTAGACGTTACTTTGACTCATCCTTTAAGGGACCCTTGATAATTGGAGAAATCAATGATTTCGAATGAATTCTGTATGCGTCAAAAGACAGCTATACACAGAAAACATGCAGGACACTGCTCATGATGTTTCCCGAGCCGAAACACAGTGCGTTTTTCCAAGCCATCTGACAAAGCCCGCCCACTGAAAACTGCAGCAGATCGTGTAAAGACGTTCAACTTTGTAACTACTGCACGCACAGGAAGCAGAATAAATTCCTCTTTTCAAACTGTCAAAGGTTTGCTTTGCGAACGCTGCAGGACATCGCAAAATCTCTTTTGAACGGGGACAAACGATTTCTTATGGGGCGCAGTAAGTACAGACGTTTAAAAAGCTCCACTCATGCCGACGATGCAGCATGAAGAAGCGCAACCTAACGTTTGACAGACAAAAGCCGGGCGCCGCTACGAGCAATATGAAATCAAACTGACAGCACACGGCGTTTCGCGCTGACTCAAAAGTGATCTCGACAGACGCTGTTCTCTGCATAACACTGAAAGAGCTAAAGAGCGTTTCTGTTGAGACGTAACCCAGTGGGCAAAAGACGTATAATATACGTCTATTAAACGCATACCTTAGACGTCTAAATGTGGTCTGCAATTCGTCTAGAATGAAATTCTAATATACGTCTATTGTTATACGTCAATTATACGTCTATGATTAGATGTTCATTATACGTAAATGGTTGGAGTTCTATTATACGGATAAATTTAGAGGACTATTATACATATATGGTAGGAGTTCCGGATAACTTTAGAGGACTATTCTACGTATATGGTTGGAGGTCTAATATACGGATAACTTTAGAGGTCTATTATACGTATATGGGTAGAGGTCTATTATATGTATATGGTTAGAGGTCTATTATACAGGTAACTTTAGAGGTCTATTATACGTATATGGGTAGAGGTCTATTATACATCAAAGTTAGGTTTTACAGGTGTAGAAACTAGTAAATCAACCCAATGATTTGGTTTAGAAATTTATTCTGAAAATACACATTCACACCTGAAAAATATGTATTTCAAATTATACATTGTATACAATCAATCAACAATCAACATATGGGCAATAATCATAAAAAACACAACTAGTCTTAAACTTCAGCTACAAATTCTGGTAATATGGCAATATACAGTATAGTAACGGCAAACACAAACTAATTACATTAACACACTAACTCAAAACCACATTTTGATTCAAATATACATTTTAAAATGTACAACTTCTATATTTCCAAGAAAAAAAATATTACAATGGAAGTTAAGACGATTTTTGTCCACTATTTGCAAACCCTGTGTAATTGTCCTAACAGTTAGAACCAAAAACCTAGTATTTTCAGTGTCCAGATCTCCTGGCCCCCTGCCTTGCATATGCATTCTTCAAGTAACACATTGCGTGCTCCTTTATTTCTTTTTCTGCTGATTTAGGGCGGGACTTCAGCACCGCAGCTAGGAGAAAATTATATAATATTACTTCCCAAATTAATGATGATTAATATCTTCTTTAGTATAATCTAAAAAATGAACGGTTTACTAAGCTCAAAGCTGAAATAAATGTATAAAATTTGGCTTGCATCATAGAAGTTGAGCAATAAAGTCTGTCCTAATTAAAGAGTACCCAAAGTTTGAAAGTACAACATAGAATAAGAATAGAGAAACGGCAAAACGATTTAGTGTCATCTTCCCCATTCACACCATTCCCCATTTCGAATGAATTCTGTATGCGTTAAAAGACAGCTATACACAGAAAACATGCAGGACACTGCTCACGATGTTTGCCGAGCCGAAACACAGTGCGTTTTTCCAAGCCATTTGACAACGCCCGCCCACTGATAAACTGCAGCAGATCGTGTAAAGGCGTTCAACTTTGTAACTACTGCACGCACAGGAAGCAGAATAAATTCCTCTTTTCAAACTGTCAAAGGTTTGCTTTGGGAACGCTGCAGGACATCGCACAACCTCTTTTGAACGGGGACAAACGATTTCTTATGGGGCGCAGTAAGTACAGACGTTTAAAAAGCTCCACTATTTTTATGTGCCATTTTTTGCTTATTCACTTACTATTTTAATCAAAATAATATTAAGAAAGATCTGTATGTATTCAGATAGTATTATTATTGTTCATACTTACTCGTCAAAAGAGGATTGCTGAGATATTTGCGGATATACTTCTACGTTTGAAAAACGTGTCCAAAATGGTGACCAACGAATACTAGCAATGCATTGTGGTATATAACCGGAAAATATGCTGGGTTCGATATTTTCTCAACGTATGCGTTTATTAATGTTGTCGATATTATGGTTGAAATTTAACATTGATAATACATCGCGGCTATGTGCCCCCTGCTATGAGCTGATGTGCAATTTTAACGCATGCAGTTAGTAAGGATCGGTCACTGTTGTATGGTATTATATACAGTATAATGACATTATGGAATAGGATGGGGACAGGCCTGGCATCACGGGGGGAGGGAGGAATGTCGCCCCTTCAGTTTTGGGCAAAAAGATGTACCTAACTTACCTAGGAGTATACGGCACTCTGCACAGTGTACGAAGTAATTTTCGCAGTAATTAATTTATTATATTTACTATATTTATTATACACGTGTAAATTAATTACTGCGAAAATAATTTACTTCGTACACTGTGCAGAGTGCCGTATACTCCTAGTTGCGGCACACACGATACATACAGTAAAAAGCCTCAGGCACTGTGTTAGATGTGTTTTCGACGTTATATATGCGTTTATTAATGTCGTCGATTTTACGGTTGCAATTCGACTTTGATTATACGTCGAGGCGACGTATGTTTACGTATAGCCGTATTTTCGCCGTGAATATACGTATATTCGACGAATCAGTGCCCACTGGGTAAACTCTTCAGCAAACTCTGAACCAGCTCTAAGGAAACTAATCCGATTAGACGTTACTTTGACTCATCTTTTTACGCTCAGTGCTGGATTGCTCAAACTCCAGCTAGGGTTAGGGTTAGCATTCCCACGCTACTTAGACACTTTGTTTACGCTCAGTGCTTGATTTTGGGAACTTCAGGACGAGTGGGAATTTTCTCCTATCTGTCAATTCTGTTTTGTTTTGGAGACTCTTGGCTGCCTATGTTGTACAGTGCAGCGTGAAGGAAACATTTTCCAAAACTGTGTCAGCTCAAAAGTTGTAAGAAAACCTCTCCAGCTGCTTTAACTCTCTTCATTTTTGTCATTTAACGTGACACTCGATGTATAACTGGAGCCTCACATATGCAAATGGTGAGGCTCCAGTTCGACACCCAGTTCAACACCACTTTACAGTAAATGACAAAAGCATGGCAGACTGTGCCGGACCGGCAGATTACTTCCGCTTATTTTTACCATATTAAACAATGGAAATCCAACCACTTGCATTTGTGACACTTGATTTTGGCTGCACCTAAGACACTCTTAAATCTTCAAACACATTTCTCTTCTCCCGCAACACTCTTGTCTGTCGGCGCTATGTGGCAGCGTTGCATGACAACCCCTCTCACAACGGAAAGGAACCTAACAGCTTTGGTAAGAGAGGAGAAAAGGACCTGGCCCGTACGCGGCTCAAACCCGCAACCTTGGCGTTACTAGCACCACCATCTAACCAACTGAGCTAACCGGCCTCACAACAGTGGTCCTCTCTGTGCTGCAAAAAATCAAACTCAGGGAATTTCTTTTGTCCTTTGAATAGAAAGCCGTGTAATTCAGTGTACGGGCTTTCTCGTGCAGTTTCATGGTTCTTGTAACCCAAATCCTACACTGGCCTGAAGTGCCCCCCCATTTCACAGCATTTTTCAGCTGATTTAAAATGTACCTAAAGGAGAAGCATTATTGAAGACCATCAATTACCAAGAGCTTTTGTCAAAGGTTTTGGTGGTCATTTTTAATGACCACAGAGCACTATGACCTCGGTTTTACATCTCATCCAAAAGACAGCGCCCTTTTACAACACAGCTTCTCCGTCACTATATTGGGACATTGGGACCCGTACAGACCTC
The DNA here is from genome assembly GCF_059453375.1 of Lepisosteus platostomus. Classification (NCBI taxonomy): domain Eukaryota; kingdom Metazoa; phylum Chordata; class Actinopteri; order Semionotiformes; family Lepisosteidae; genus Lepisosteus; species Lepisosteus platostomus. The sequence continues at coordinate 151,183 of NW_028291676.1, forward strand.
AGAGTGAGCGCCCATTAACACCACTTCCAGCTGGAAGCTTTGTTTTTCCCTGTAGCTCACCCTCATCCGGGTACTGACCTGGCTCACACCTGCTTAGCTTCAGTGGGTTTTCAGTTGCGAGTTGCAAAAGTTGGGATGCAAGTGTAGCGGCAATGCTTGTTAATAAGACAGAATTAAGCGTTGGTATGCTGTCCTAAATGAAGCCCCATCTCACCCCCCATCTCTGTGGTGCAGCCACAGAGAAAGTATTCATGCAGACTGATTTAAGTTGTTTTCTTTTGATAAGGAACAGCTCCCAGACAGGGATGCACTTAGCTAAGCCTGGCTATCATGATCAATGGTCATCCATTGGCGCCTATCTGTCTAGGGAGTGCCGAATGGACATCTGGACTGCATTCTTAAGTGTCAAGAGTAAGTGACTTATATCTCACCTTGACCAACCAATCAGGGACTGGCAGGGCGTGGTAATACCACGTGGGTCTCCAATGCCCGCCAAACTCTCAACCAATCAGCACACATCTGTGTCTTGGTCGAAAAGGGAGCGCAAGCTCAGATTGGGGCTCTCCTTGGCCATTTTCGCGCATCCTCAGAGACAATCACGTGACAACTGCTGTTGTCTGCATAGGGACTTGGACTTTGTTCTAAGCGCGAGGCCAAGCATCCCGTACGTACTCAGAATTCTACTAACGTAAATGCTCCGTTTGATCAACGGCAGCCTACAGTTGGACCCTCGTCGACAACCTGAATAGCTTATTCAGAAGCTGCGCTGGACCGGGAACGAACCAGTTTCTTCCCAGGCAAAAGAGTGACTTGTGAGGACTCGCGGTCACACTCTGTGCATAGAGACTTTCTACTAGCCAGCCGGACTGCTGGTAGATCCCCTTGGAGCAACGACTGCCCTGCGCGCCGCAGTCAGATTCCTCCGCCCGTCCTACTCCGAGCTGCACCTTGACTGGTTGGCCGGTAGCCAGAGGACGCCGACACAACGCCCATTGGACAACCGCTGGAACAGAGGCTGCAACAGAGCTTGTCAGCTGGTTTGGTGTTCGTGCCGGGAAATTCCAAATCCATACACAGTGGATAAGTTAACCCCATGTTCTACATTGCGTCTCGAGAATTCAATTGTACCTCAACACAAGTTGTTATCAATTTAATTCATGAGTAATGTATTTACTTCCGAGTTTAGAGTAACAATGGGTAATAACACTGATTAGCGATTTGGTAACCGAACGATATATATTGACATATATTCTCTGTTGTGTATCTCTTTGTGTTTGCATCTCTTCGAGATTATATATCTTGTATATTGATAACCCTCACAGTAAGGTCTGCCGCTCGTATCCAGGCAGACTAGTATATGTTTGGTGCACAATTTATATTAATAAATGTATCTCGTGTATTGAACCCGTGTGTGTGCGTTGTTAGTTGTTCTGGCGATTGATTTTCTAAAAGCCCCAAGGAACAACCTCGTGATTACTGCTACAATTAATAATTGTCTCAGTAAACCCATCAAACCACTACATTTAATGGCGTCCCTGGGTGGGCGAGTTTAGAATGAAATGAGACTCAATCGCACAGAATAACTGATGTTGCTGTGAGTTCAAGTTCAGCACAGCACCGCGGCTTTTATACGCGAATACCGGGTGTGCTGATAACTGCGTAAAGAAATCCCCCTGTTTTCTAGCGTTTAGTGTAACGTGTGCTGATTGGAAATCCATCTGCTCGGGTGTTTAGATTCCATACTGTATTTTGGTAAAAGGAAAAAAAGTAATACTCTTAAAGTTTCTCTGACGTAATGACAATGGCTGCTAAAATGTCTGAAGTGGAGTCGCTTATAAGTACTATTTCTAGCGACGACAATCCTGGTTACTGGAGCGGTATCGAAAAGTTGAACTTTGATGATATTGAGAAGCTGCAAGTAGATTTAGTAGCTAAGGTAGCGAACCAGCTTAACACAGGAGGGTCTGTGAACGCAGTTCAGGTCCTATCTAGTTTCGCCTTAAATCTAGCTAAACAGCTGGAACTGTCTTTGTCCCAGCTGACAAAGTTTCAAACGCTTCAGGGAAAGCTAGAAAGATATAAGGCGGAGCGAGTTGAGTTGTTGGATATAATCAGAGAAAAGAGAGTGAAAAGTGAGGAAAGTGAAGACAGACTCAGGGAAGTTTTAGGTAAATTAGATGACCTGTCTGCTAGAGAAACTGCGGCTGAGGTAGCTAGGAGAGACCTAGAAGCGAGCTTGAAAGAAAAAGAAAAAGAAATTGAGAGTTTAAATGAGCTCAGCCAGGAAAGGCAAAAGGAGTTAGATGCTGCCGTACTGGAAGCAAAACAGGCTAGATCCCACTTGCATGCCAGCCCACCTAGCAGCCCGGAGCGCTCACCCAGGAGGTTACTCCCGGCCAGGGTCTGTGGTCGGATCGGCATGGGGGAGATCACTGAGTCCTGCGCGAGACGCAAGGGCGATTCAATTCAGGCATAGACCCCCTGCTCCTGATCACGGCCGTCTCCCTGCCCGCAGAGAAACCGTAAAAATTAACCTCCACTCCCTGAGGCAGTTAGCCAAAGATGTAGAAAGGTTTGACCCGACAGTGTCAGGGAATAATGTGGAGACCTACATTGATGAGCTGAGATATACTTTGCAGTTTATGCCCGAAGCGTCCGAACAGGAAAAGGCTATGTTAGTAAGGAAAACTACCAGCCGAGCGGTCCACGAGTGGATGTCTAGACAAGGACCTGAGGTCTGTAATAGCTTTGAGGAGCTGTAATAGCTTTGAGGAGAATTTTCGGCTTTTATAGATCCCATATCTGCCGTGGCCACAGCGCACCATATTAAGCACGAAAAAGCTGAAGCCCCTCGCGACTATTACCCCTATTATATAATATTTTACTATTATATAACTAGTAAAATATTACCCCCGGTCCATTCTCTTCCAAAAGTGAGAAACACCTGTTTTCTACATTTTGTCTGTTTTAAAACCATATCTCTTTAAACCAAACCAAGAGTTTGTCTTTTGCACTGATATTCTGATTCATTTCAATTTCAAAGAAAAAAAAAACATTATCTTCCAAAGCATCATAAAATTGTCCATTCTTCCAGACTCTACTTCTCTCTTGTAGTAGTACAGCAGACCTTTCCAGGTGAGCAGATCACAGAGTCCGAAATATGCTTCCTCCATCAAGCAAAGTACCTGAATATGACTCGGTCTTCATAAAAGCGCCCCTGTAATAAAGAAATTAAATCCAAAATCAAGAGGGCAGTTGCCTACTGAAGTTCAAGAAGTCATCAATTTTAACCTAGCAACACATTAAAGGCTGCATCTATACAAGTACGATTCTAGAAATACTCACCAGATTACGTTTTAAGAAAGAACTGCGCCTCAGGATCCGCCGAGATCTTAACTCGGATGGCAGGATTCAGAGTCCGGAGTGCGGACTGATGGCGCACGGAGGGTCCACATACTGTGGATCCCTCAGTTTTCTTCCGCGTGTTTAAACCGCCAGCGTGTGGCTCTCTTGTCCCCGTGACCTCATTGCTCTGCTCTCGCCTCTGTGCAGCCGAGCCCGACTCATGGTAACGTGGAAAAAAATATGCCCTCAACGTGGGATTTACTCTGGATCGAGGATAGATGTCACCTTTTTATCGTTGAACAGGATGTATGTGATGTGGCGACTAGGTTCAATTTTGTATCCTTTTAAAAGATTAAGGACTGGGGTGAGCGTGATTTATCACCCTTTCAGCTAAGAACCCGACGTGAGCACCGTTTAAGCTGCATAGACTCGGTCGTTTAACTCTTTTACATTAGCAGGGTTAAGGTTAAAGAAAAAAAACATTGCTGACTTCTTTTTTTTGCCAGCCGCTAGCGCTGATTAACAATGTTTGTATTTCATGTTTTGCAAGTTCCATCCATTTTAAGAAAAACAAGTCGTTCAAGACAGGAAATGAATACTTGCATTTAATTAAGTTTAGCCGTAGGCAGTTGTCTGTAAGGACCAGTTCTGTTCGAGAAGACAGAACAAAGAAGGCACCACTGGGATTCGGACCCAGGATCTCCTGTTTAAGAGACAAGCGCTTTAACCAACTAAGCCACGGCGCCCCGGGAGTGTTGTCCTTTTGCAGCCACTTGGACACACCACTCAGACACATCTGCATTCGTTGTGTGCTCCGCCTGCTCGCTGAGCAAGTTGCCACCTTTACATACAATAGCAACATCGACACCAAGAGAAAGGATGACAAATGGCTTTTATCTGGAACTTTTCATGTCCAAGGAGCTCAATGTGCTTTCTGTGTACAACAGGGCCACTGAACTCCACACTGGCCACTGAACCACAGCAGTGGCTTGCTGGCTTGACATCTCCCAAGGAAAATGTTGAAATCGCATGTGGAACAGGAAAAGGACCCTCGAGTACGAGGGAAAAAAAAGAAAAAGATCATCTGGAGCGCGCCAACCCATGTCTGGACAGCCCAGTTTCATTGACGAGGTGGCCGAGTGGTTAAGGCGATGGATTGCTAATCCATTGTGCTCTGTACGCATGGGTTCGAATCCCATCCTCGGCGCTCTCTATGTCTGACACGTGTGCCTGTTAGATGTTGGCCCTCCTTCTGTTTGCTCCAGTACTAGAGCCGTACATTTTCTAGCGGTGGCTGAACATGGTATAGTAGGCTAACGTCGGTATCGAGCAGTGGCAGTAACAGTATTTACGTGCCGCTGCTGCCAAGTGGCTCTGGATTGAGACCGCATTTTCACTTACTTGCAGCACAAACGGAGAAAGCGATTTTTGACAGTCTCTCGAGAGACTGCGCTAGGTGTTTAGGGATAGACTTTGTCAGTTCCCCCTGGGATGATGGCCTCTCAAATAGTTTGTGATTCCTCTAGACGTTTATACAGTAGAAGCCTGCTTCGTGGCTTAAATCCAAGCTAAGGAAACGAGTTAGAGGTCTGATGCAGAACTGCACTGTATGTGTGAGGAAAGCTGCCCCCTTCTGTTCCTTGTCGACCGAACAGAGGACTGTAAAGGATACCGCCAAGAAACTTTAGGATGCTGGTTGGAATCCAGCTCCAAAGAAGCCCCTTTGGGTGTTATGTCATCAAAAAGTAAGAACAGAGAATCTCCCTTTGATCAAAAGCGCAACAGAACTGTTTTCCGTGGAGCAGGTTTCAGACCCGTAGACCTGTTTTATTTGTAGGGCAGGGCGCATTCCCAAACGCGAATCTCCTGTTTTAGAAATGCTTTGGGCGGCGTGAAGTGAAAATAAGAAGTGGGCTCCAGATGCACATGGAAGCAATCAAGTGTTTCATCCGAGCTGTTTCAAAGACTGCTCAACAGCTTTCCTTTCACAGAGGCCCAATGATTGATGATGGGGGTGCACCCTTCAATGCGCCTTACGACTCTAGGGAGTGATTGAGACAATTGTGTGTTCATTTCCCTCTATTCCCCGTGTTGCAGTGGTAGGATGACGTAAATTCCTGCTTCGACACGTAACGGCATTATAATCAAGTGCAGGAGCTGAGGGCTTTTGTTTTGTTTCGTTTTCCATGGCGTTCATAAGCGCGCAAAACAAGGACAATTCCTGCGTCTAACACGAATGTAAATGCTTTTGAAAGTGCAGTGTGGTGCAGCTTGTAAAATCCTTGTCCACATTTGTGGTTTGTTGATGTTTTTTTTCTGTCTTCCAAAGTTGCATTTTGACATCCGGACGGTGAGACTTTATCATTTGAACGTGAAGCCAGCCTTAAACCCTCTGAGGCGTGTCTGTCTGCCGGCATGTATCTTGTGAAAGGTATTTTTTTTTTAACGGAGAGCGACTTTAAAAAGGTTTCCGCAGACACCTCGCACTCCAGAGGAGGAATGCGGCGGCGGCGAGCTCACTGTAGTTGTGGCCGAGTAGTTAAGGCGATGGACTTGAAATCCATTGAGGACTCCCCGCTCAGGTTCGAATCCTGCTGACTAGGGCGTCTGCTGCACGTCGCCTTGTGCCTGTGTGGCAAAGGCGAAGTGCCGCTTCTCCTTTCCTGGTACTATAAAAATGCTACATCGCTTGGTCCTGCTTCCATGGAAAGCAGTTCTTCAGGTAATTCTACTCTCTTACCAAAGCTGTTAGGTTCCTTTCCGTGGTGAGATGGGTTGTCATGCAACGCTGCCACATAGTGCCGACAGACAAGTGTGTTGTGGGAGAAGAGAAAAGTGTTAGAAGATTTAAGAGTTTCTTAGGTGGAGCCAAAATCAAGTGTCACAAATGCAAGTGGGAAGATTTCCAATGTTTAATATGGTCAAAATAAGCGGAAGTTATCTGCTGGTCCGGCACAGTTTGCCATGCTTTTGTCATATACTGTAAAGTGGTGTCGAACTGGGTGTCGAACTGGAGCCGCACCATTTGCATATGTGAGGCTCCAGTTATACATCGAGTGTCACATTAAATGACAAAAATGAAGAGAGTTAAAGCAGCTGGAGAGGTTTTCTTACAACTTTTGAGCTGACACAGTTTTGGAAAATGTTTCCTTCACGCTGCACTGTACAACATAGGCAGCCAAGAGTCTCCAAAACAAAACAGAATGGACAGATAGGAGAAAATTCCCACTCGTCCTGAAGTTCCCAAAATCCAGCACTGAGCGTAAACAAAGTGTCTAAGTAGCGTGGTAATGCTAACCCTAACCCTAGCTGGAGTTTGAGCAATCCAGCACTGAGCGTAAAAAGATGAGTCAAAGTTACGTCTAATCGGATTAGTTTCCTTAGAGCTGGTTCAGAGTTTGCTCAAGAGTTTACCTTTCACAGATGCGCAAAGAAGAACGTTGGGGGTGCACGCTTCAAGGCGCCTTACAACTGTAGGGAGTGATTCGAGACGATTCGTGGCGTGTGCTCGTTCCCATGTACCGTACGCCCCGGGGTGCAGTGCTAGGATGACGTACAATACCACTTGGGCACGTAACGGCGTTATGTGCAGGGTTTTCGTTTGTTTGTTTTGTTTTGCTCTGCTTTGCTTTGTTTTGCTTTCCATCGCGTTGGTAAGAGCGTAAATAAAAATGCGATTCCTGCGTCTACCACTAATGTAAGAGCTATTTCAAGTGCGACGTGGTGCGGCTTTTCAAATGCTTGTGGGCATTTCTCTGTTGTTGATTCTTTTTTTGTGTGTAACAAAGTGGCATTTTCATGTCCGGACGGGGAGACTTTATCATTCCGACATGAAGCCAGCCTTAAACCCTCTGAGGCGTGCCTGTCTGCCGGCACGTATTTTGTCAAAGGTATTATTTTTTTTTAACGGAGAGCAACTTTGAAAAGGTTTCCGCAGCCACGTCGCACTCCGTGTTAGATTAAAGGAGGAATGCGGCGATGGTGAACTCGCTGTAGTCGTGGCCGAGTGGTTAAGGCGATGGACTCGAAATCTGTTGGGGACTCCCCATGCAGGCTCAAATCTTGCCGACTACGGCGTCTGCCGCACGTCTCCTTGTGCCTGCGCGGCAAAGGTGAAGTGCCGCTTCTCCTTCCCTGGTACTATAAAAACACTAAATCGCTTGGCCCCGCTGCCATGGAAATGAGTTCTTCAGATAACCACACATCTTGCGTTCGCACCTCTGGTGTTCTACTTATGCCTTTGAAAACCTAATGAATAAAACTGAAAGAACCGACACAATATGTAGGTGCTCGTAAAGCATGCATTAAAGAACTGTTAACAGCAAGGGTTTCAGTGGGTTAACTGAGGAGAAGGCGTGATCGCTAATTGTTGACTTTTTATTTGGTGTTAGAAACACTCTTACTGTGCATGACGTGCAACAAATTTAGCCACAGAAATTGCATCACGCTTTCATGTATGCTATTGCAGACACCAACGTTGCCTAGATAGAAAACTGAAATAGCCGTGGGTTTGCTTGCTGGTCTGAAGGATCTCTCTTCGAATCTCTATCATTTGTCAATGGAAGTAAAAGGTGCTGCAATCTGATACGTTCAGAATCAAACCCGCAGCTGTTGTTCGACTTTATTTCTTGACTAATTACAACTGAGTGTCGCATGAGCAGTTACGTAAACTTGTCTGATATATTTGAACACAAATGCCGTTCTTCAATTAAAACTAACAGTACATTGTCAGGGACATTCAGTTCTATACAAAAAAGAGACAGACAAGAGAACATTTAGTTTATAATAGACAGAAAGAGGTTCGAATCCTGCCGACTACGTTGTCCACCTCCTGTCGTTGTGTTTCGGCGCAAGCAAAGAAGCGCCCCTGTTCGGTGTTCCTGGTGGTTTTAAAATGCCAAATTGCTTGTACCCGCTCCCTTGCAAATAAGTTCTTCAGCGTCCGCGAATGGCATTTTACAGCTGGAAGCAGATGTCGACGCTTTTTGCACAGAGCACCAAAAAAGCGTCTTTTTTGAAGGCCCGGGTTCTGAGCATTGGTGGTTCAGTGGTAGAATTCTTGCCTGCCACGCGGGAGGCTCGGCTTGGATTCCCGGCCAATGCAGTGGCTTTTGCAGCTAGCTGCTCCATCACTTGCATCCCCTTGCAACTCGCAACTGAAAACCCACTGAAGCTAAGCAGGTGTGAGCCAGGTCAGTACCTGGATGAGGGTGAGCTACAGGGAAAAACAAAGCTTCCAGCTGGAAGCGGTGTTAATGGTGCCGGCGGCGGGGCGCTCACCCTGAGGTCTGTGCGGGTCCCAATGCCCCAGCATAGTGACGGAGACGCTGTGTTGTAAAAGGGCGCTGTCTTTTGGATGAGATGTAAAACCGAGGTCACATCGCTCTGTGGTCATTAAAAATGACCACCAAAACCTTTGACAAAAGCTCTTGGTAATTGATGGTCTTCAATAATGCTTCTCCTTTAGGTACATTTTAAATCAGCTGAAAAATTCTGTGAAATGGGGGGCACTTCAGGCCAGTGTAGGATTTGGGTTACAAGAACCATGAAACTGCATGAGAAAGCCCGTACACTGAATTACACGGCTTTCTATTCAAAGGAGGGCAAAAGAAATTCCCTGAGTTCGATTTTTTGCAGCACAGAGAGAACCACTGTCGTGAGGCCGGTTAGCTCAGTTGGTTAGAGCATGGTGCTAATAACGCCAAAGTCACGGGTTTGTGCCCCTTACTGGCCAGGTCCTTTTCTCCTCTCTTACCAAAGCTGTTAGGTTCCTTTCCGTGGTGAGAGGGGTTGTCATGCAACGCTGCCACATAGTGCCGACAGACAATTAAATGACAAAAATGAAGAGAGTTAAAGCAGCTGGAGAGGTTCTCTTACAACTTTTGAGCTGACACAGTTTTGGAAAATGTTTCCTTCACGCTGCAGTGTACCATATAGGCAGCCAAGAGTCTCCAAAACAAAACAGAATTGACAGTCATATAATGTCCATTAACCCCGGTTTTAAACGCAGCATCATGTCTGCCATCATAAGAATATGAGTCCAATATTTTAGAATATAGTCAGAATGACTTCTAACCTTAGCTGTGGTGTCTTTAATCCCTATTGCTCAATGCATGGTGTACGTACTGCATACATGTGTCTTGAGAATGAGGAATGGGCCCCTGAGACAGTCATTTGCCTGTTTCACAAATGATCGTATTTTACTAGAGATTCTGTTTGGGATTCAGATGTGCATTCGGACAGCAATCCCTTTCAAGAAATGATATGTTCTGGATGAGGTCAAAGGTGCTAGAACACTGTATTTAGGATGTGTTTGCAGTGATTGTGTGTCTCCTGCTTCAACGCAGTGATATATAGATGTGCTCCTGTAATTTATTGGTACATGCCCAGGGCAGTAAGTAGTCTGAGGATTTATTTCCAGACGGCATAGAGCAGTGAAGCACGTCTACTTAAATTATTACATTATACACAATTTGAGTTCATTTTAAAAAGTAAAAGGTAATGAAAGGAATGCATTTTCATAAGAAAGATAATACCGATATGCATGTGATAATCTTCCTTATATCATGTAGTGCGTCATTTGGACACTTTGTGGGCTTGAAATACAAAGAAAATCATGTTCTATGGTACAAGATAAATACAAAACTTAATCATTTATTTTAATTAGATTTGTTTATAAAGCATAAGCAATCATTTATTACATTAATATATGTGAAAATGACATTTTAGCACCATAATATTACATACAGTTCTCTAGCTTCAACACAGTGATATATATATATATATGCTCAGTGATTTATTAGTACATGCCCAGGGCAATAATCAGAATTAGTATTTATTTCCATACGGGCTACAGGTAGTGTTGTGAAATACTTCAACACACTGGATCGCAGATTTAGACCCCCTGCACTCTTACTCCTTAAAAACCAAAGAAATGAAGATATGTAGCAATCACGTTGTAACAGGGGTGACAGTGACTTAATGCTTATACTAGTGGACTTCTGGTACCTTTAGGGTACGGTGTTCCCTGAAGGGCTCTCAAACCCCGCATTTCAGATGCCTAGCTGTATTGCTGATGTGTTGCACCTCAGAATCACTTTTAAACCTTACCTTTGGTATCTTTAATCCCTATTGCTCAACGCATGGTGAAAGTATTGCATAAATGTGTCTGAAAATGAGCAATGGGCACCTGATAGACTCATTTGCCTGTTTCACAAATGATCATATTTGACTAGAGATTCTGTTTGGGATTCAGTTGTGCATTCTGACAGCAATCTCTTTCAAAAAATGATTTTACCTTATCGCGGCTTTGCCCTTCTTGCCTTTTTGGACAATATCTCCATCTTGTGGTCGTTGTTGGTAATGTCTAGACAATATCTCCATCTTGTGGTTGTTGTTGGTAATGTTTTCTTATGCCCTTTTTTATTTCAATTCTCTATTAGTTGATTCTAGAATCTCTACAATAGAGATTTTGCAAGGCACTTTCCCTTGCAAAAGAGCTCGCTGTATCACCTGCAAGTACACAGCCACCACCACACTCATTCAAGGCCCCTCAGGACAATTCCGGATCACCCAGACAGCATCTTGTACCTCCAGCAACCTTATTTACTGTATCTCTTGCAGTAAATGCCCAGCCATCTACATTGGGGAAACAGGAAGGAGACTCGGAGACCGCTTCAGAGAACACGTCAGGGCTGTGAAGATTAAAGATCTCTCCAAGCCCATTGTTTCTCATTTCACCTCTGACGGCCACGACCACTCTAATCTCTCCGTCTGTGTTCTCAAAGACGGTTTTCCGAACTCATACATCAGAAAGACCACCGAAACTAAAATTATTCTGCAACTAGGATCACACATTCTCCCTTCCCTTAACGACAGATTACTGTTCTTTTAAATTTTCTCCATTCATTGGAAGTTTCATTTCACACCTCTCTGCACCCATTCTGACTTCACACCTCTTGATTGGCCTCTCTTTCTGTCCCCTGCTCCCGCCTCTCACTCCTCCTCCCTCTCAACCTTTGTTCTCCCGCTACTTTACCTTTGCCTACTGCCCTGTCTCTCTCACACCTGAAGAAGGCTCCACGGCCGAAACGTTGTGTTCTCTTTCTTCTTTTTTTCAGCATGGAATAAACCTATTACTTGTTCCTTTGCTCTCTACAATAGAGTTGAAAACATCAGTTTTATAGCAGACAATATGACATTATTTATAGTCCAATTAGAAATTTATTACCCTGTTTTTAACATAATAACAAATTAAAACTAAGTTTGGAACACCAGGGAACATAAAAAATGATTTTTAGGAAAACCATGAGGTTCTCTGTGTCCGATGCCTGCAAGGGGAGAAAGCTAGAATCCTTTGATTTTTCCAAATTTGAAAATAAACATCATATAACAACAGCTTTCATTCCTAGGAGTGAAAAACAACCATTTTGAAGACATATTAGTTTCTAAAACACTACAATAAAGTTAAAAACATCCATTTTATATTACATTATTTTTTGTGAAATAATTAAATTGGCTTATTTCTCTCGCATTAAATTGGCTACAAATGCAAGAATTCAACCAGATATTCTTGTAAAATGTATAATGTTGCATTGCAGTTAGTTAATGTAGTTAGTCCATAGTCAGCAATCTAAACTTTATTGTTAAGCTTTAATGATTGATGTTGTACCAGTAACCTTTAGAAATACTATAGTACTTCACAAATGCTTTGTGTGTTTGGAAATCTTTTGAGTAAAAGCCTTATAAAAATAGGTTTAGTTTTTACAGGACATCACAAAGAAATAGGATGGTATAATTCTTATAATTGCTTAGTGATTGTATTTGGAAGATTATGCACTAAACAGACTTCAGGAATGCCAGTGGATCATTGTGCTATTTGGAATTATTCCAAAAATCAAGTGACCTCTTTGCTGTAGTATTTTTAGTATTATTTATTTAGTATTAATAAAGAATAGATTTATTAAAGTCGTGCGATGTGCAAGCGGGATATGTAAAATAATTTAAAATAAAGTTTTTTATTATTGTTATAGAGAAACATGATCAGATTTTCCCTGGTTAAGAAAAAAGACGATTAAAATCTGTAATCTTTCCACTTGTATGTCATCAGACATTAATGAGTACAACCCCCCTCTCTGCCGGAGTGCTGGCTGTGACGAATTAAACCAATTTCACAGGTGTTTTCAAAGTAGGAAGTACAGTGTTAACTAGTAGATGGCCTCCTCAATGAAATCGCTTCAACATGCTAATGCGTTGGTGTAACAGTCCGGGCGTGGCAAGCTTCCAATGTCAACTCGACTTGATTGGAAGACAATGAACGTATTTTAGCCCTAAATGAATTAATAGCAAACATGGTTTACATAAAATACATTTTTCCAAGAAAGTTTATAATAATACAATCTATAGTTGAAATCTGAGCCTAAATATAAAGAAAAAAGCATTTTCAGAGAGCAATCACGATGTGTTTATGTAGAAAAAGCGATTAGGTTTATGAGCAATCTAATTACCTATTCGCTTAAAACGCGATATAAAATAAAGTTTATTTAAAGATGAATGATAAGTGTCGCAGTTTTAATAATTTTCATAGTAGGGCTTGGACAGATTCCAAGTGCATTTTTGCAATTTACGTTGCATTGTCCAATGTGATGTTGTAATACAGTTTAGAATACAGTAAGTCTAAACTGTATCAGCTTTATTTATGGGTTGCAATTTAGAAAAAGTCAAAAACCGCACTCAAAATCCAATTTAGAGCTTTCTGGCAAGAGGAGACACCCAAATTATAATGTAACATGCCACTGTTTGTGCATGAACAAAGTTATACTGCAATTTTCCTTAGATACGCGATTAAAAAAAATAATTTTTTTGAATCCCCGGCCAAACACATTCCATAAGAATCAGCGCTTTTATACAGTATATCGCCTTTAAACACGCGTTTACGATTTAAATCAAAACTCGATTCAAATCAATATAAATGTTTATTTTGTAACGCATAGGTGACTATTCATTGTTATTAAAAAGACGTAAATTCGATCATGTTGTGATATTTAGAAATATAAATTTGTTTTGATGCGAGTGAGGTTTTATTTAATCTCTGACCAAGGGAAATGTTTCATTTTTTCAAAGAAATGTTTGTTAAAAATTAAAGTCATAGTTCCATGAGATTCAACCACAGACCATGTGACATAGGAGTCAGGAACCTAACCCACAGCACCACCAGCGCAGTCACATGCTGAGGGCTGAAAAAGCACTACAGAAACATTATCGACTATAAAATAATGTAATTAGGCACAGAAGAAGTTTACAGCACAGTACAATAATAAATGCTGACCATGACTTTAGAAGCATAAATTACCTTACACTCAATTTAAACACAAGCTGTCTTTAGCCCTCTAAGCTGGTTCATACAGAAATGTAGAGAACCAGGCTCAGAACACACAGCTTCATTAGCGAATACATATGCAGAACAACTAGAGAAGATGTTTTACAGAGGATGGATTTTTAGAAACATCCCATCAGTGACATCACTGAAGTCAACTCCTAGGTAACTGTCGTGTGGATAGTTTCACAAGAATCAGACAAAGGTTTAAGCATCGCTTATTTTAGATAAAACTGCAAAAAAACAACAACAACCCATAATGTACTTCTTTGCGGCTCTGTTTGCCCAAATCATATATTCACAACGTGAAATTAGAAAATAGTATTACGTAACCAAAAACCGCAATATGGAAACAGAACCTGTGTAATTGTTGACAGATGATGTACTCGTAACATTTTTACAAGACGAACTACAACATTTAAAAAATGACTTGTATGTACTTGATATCTCTAATCAATCCACTGCACTGCATTAAAACAAAACGAAAACTAAAACGCCCTGGGCATACCGTTTCGCGCTTCTTATCAGTTGCTCAAAAGCAATTTGACCGTATGAAATGCATAATATAAACCTAGAAACATATACGTGAGGAGTATTTACGTAGTATCGGTGTCAAGACATACCTCTCAAATACTGTAAATCAAGTTAAAAATATCTCAAGACCGATTCTGGTCATAATGAAACCATGTTTCGTGTATGTTTTCTTTAAAGTACCGAGACCAGCCATATACTGTATGTTTATGTTCCAAAATTAATATCGTTTATGGCCTTCACACGCGTTGCAGTATGCTCCTATTCTTTTTATGCTCAGGCACAAGATTTCCCTTCAGTGGTAAAATTCCATATAAATATTCAATACTTAAACGGGCACAGTTAAGACATTAAATATACATATACATATACAAACTGTATACAGTACAGTTTGCATACGGTAATATGTTTATGTTCCTAAATCAATCTCTTTTATGAGCATGTGAAAGGCATGGTGAATCGATTCTCAAAAATTACTGTACTTTGCATGATTGGAAAAAAATGTGTGATTGCGAAATGCTGTGGTGTTACTTTTACAAAGAAGGTCAGTGAAAAAAATAATGTGGACCAGGGCAATACTTTGAGTTTACAGCTTGTCCAAGGTCATTTATTATTAATACTATTAGTAATATCTTCATTAAAGACTTTGATGGCTACAGCTCAAACATGAGAAGTTGAGCTTTATTAGCTCCACCTTGCGGAAATTCCGGATACTATTATTTTGCTAGCGGTATTTACCGGTAACTCGCGGTATTTACCGGTAACTCGCGGTAGACTGCGTACAGCGTACCGGAAAATAATGCAGTATCGCCCGCGCATTTTGAATGGCTGCATCTGTAGCAATCATATTGTAGCAGACACTCATTTGCCTGTTTCACAAATGATCATATTTTACTAGAGATTCTGTTTGGTATACGGATGTGCATTCTGACAGCAATCTCTTACAAAAAATGATTTTACCTTATCGCGGCTTTGCCCTTCTTGCCTCTTTGGACAATATCTCCATCTTGTGGTCGTTGTTGGTAATGTCTAGACAATATCTCCATCTTGTGGTCGTTGTTGGTAATGTCTTCTTATAGATAGATACTTCATTGATCCCGTGAGGGAAATTGCAGTGCAACAGCAGCTTAACACACACAACACAGCCACAGTGTAACGAATTATATAATAATAGTACAATACTGTATATATACTGTATATATATATATGAAACAGAAATAGAAACAGAAACAGGAATCGCTTACTCACCTGGAGAATCTCTGTAGGAATATATAGCATTTATCAATGGAAATAAAAGCTGCTTTAATACAGTGCATGTTCAAACTCAAACCCTCAGCTGCTGTTCTTGTTTGTTTTGGGACAAATTGCAACTGAGCATCGCATGAGCCGTTACGTACCCTTATCTGTTAGGGAATTTCAAGGGAGGAGTTAGGTCAGAATGGGTAGGCTGCAAAACAACAAGTAAAGATTTATTCCAAGATGAAACGTTGTGGCGGTTTTCTTATCTTTTCAGCATGGACTAAACTTTTACGTGTTCCTTATATGCTATATATGTATATATTAGCACCAATGTCGTTCTTAAAAACTAACATGAAATTGTCAGGGACATTCAGCTATATACAAAGACGAGACAGACAAAGTAATAATTCTGTATTAACGTGGCCTACATATTGACGCAATGATCGAACTAACTGACATGTTCTGATTCAGATCCCCTGCAGTTCATGCCAATTAGAACAATAGCAATGCTGAGTCCTCCCCACCCTACTGAGCACAAATTCAGCTGCTCTCCAGTTCTGTTCTGCATGTTTTTTCATTGCAATTGAGCTCGGAGCTGGAGATGATCTCCATACAGTTCTGTGTTAACTAGCCCGCACTTGCGTGCTAATTTACGGGTTGTGGCAGATGGTTTTCTATAGTTCATATACATGACGGCAACCTGTTACCGAGGAACCTGAGAGGTTTAAAAGCCTCACGAGCCAGGCAGGACTCGAACCTACAATCTTCTGATCCAAAGTCAGACGCGTTATCCATTACGCCACTGGCCCATAAAACATGCTCTACACTGCTACTAGTAGTACACTTCCCCATCTAAATTTTCACAGCAAGAAACTTGTGTTTCCTACTATTTTTATCAGGTTTAAAATATCATCTCCTTAAAACAGAAAAAGTGTTGATGTGTCGTGCTGAAATTCCGATTGATTTTGAATTCAAAGAAAAAAGGTTTTCTTCCAAAACACCATGAAATTGTCACATCTTGCAGACAATAGGTGTATTCCATGTTGAAAAGAGAAGAAAGAAAACCATGGAGCCTTTAACAGGTGTGAGGCTTCTTCAGGTGTGAGAAGACCTCACAGTCGAAACGCTGTGGTTCCGTTCTTCTCTTTTCAGTGTAGTGATTCATAGCCGTTCAGGGACGCCAAATATGTAAGAAAACCGGTTCAGGGACGCCAAATATGTGATCATAGTGGCTCTCTGAAGGCACCAGTTCTGTAGGGTTTGGGCATTTACTGAGACAATTATTAATTGTAGCAGTAAATCACAAAGTTGATTCTTTTGATGGCTTTAGAGTCCAACCATGCGACATAACTCAAACAACGCACACACACAGGTACTAATACACGAGGATACATTTATTAATACATAGAATATGCATATAAAACTAACAGATCTTATCGAGAGGGTTATCAGAATACAAAAGGTATATATTCAGTCAGTTACGAAGTGTTACACATATCAAGAGGACATACGTTCAGTATATCATTCATTAAGACCGTTTCGTAAATGAACTTAGTTATAACTTCTACATTAGATACTCAAACAAGTACATAACTCTTAGGAATTAAATTGATATCAACTGGTTGGGATAACAATTGAATTCTCGAGCTGTAATGCATTGAAGTTAAATACTCATCCAATCTTTGGGGATTCAGATCTCCTGCGGGCACAAAGAAACAGTTGCAGGCTGTTGCTGTCCAATCCGCGCTCTCTGGCTCGGTGCCAGGCTGTGCTGTGCGGCTTGCGACGGTGCGCTGCTGATGCTCACTGACCGGCTAGTTAGTGTTGGCTTTAACTAGCAAAGTTTGTGCACAGGAGAAAAGATGACTGTGGGTCCCAGCAAGTCAGGAAGAGGACCGGTTCGTTCCTAATGAAGAGCTAGTTCTGAATAGTGATTCAGCTTTCCACAGTTCCGACCTGTTCACGAGGCCTGCTGCTGGTTACTCTCTGGCAACCTCCACTCTAGACTCTTAGAACAAAGGAAAGTTCTGGCACTCAGACACACTGGCCGTTCCGTGGTTGTCCGGGCTGAGTCTCAGGATGGTCAGGAGGCGCGCTGCGAGGATGTCCTGCCCTTGGGAGCCTTCTGCTCCTGGGCCGTCCTGCCCTGGAATTCTCCTTTGAATTCCCTTTAGAACAGTCCACAGAATCCTCTCCAGAATCCCTTCTGAATCTTGTTGAATCTCACTGAATCTCTCAGGCTCTCTGTGTTGCCTGTTTTTACCTGGAGGAACTTCAGCTCATTGATTGGCTGAAAGTTCCATGGGCATCAGAGTCCCACGTGGGTTACTCGGCCCTACCAGTCCCTGATTGGTTGATCAAGGTGAGATATGAGTCACTTACTCCTGACACTTAGTAATGCAGTCCAGATGTCCAACTGGCACTCCCTAGACAGATAGGCGCCAATGGATGACCATTGATCATGATAGCCAGGCTTAGCTAAGTGCATCCCCCTTTGGGATCTGTCCTAGGACCTTAAATCACCCTGGGAATAGTCTCTCTGTGGCTGCACCACAGAGATGAACAGAGAAATGGGGCCTCATTTGGGAAGCTCGGAAACACTTAATTCTGCCTTATTAATAAGCCTCGCCGCTACATCAGCATGCAATAAACCTATTACTTGTTCCTTTGCAGCCGAGGCATGCTGACGTAGCTACCCAGCTGAACATCTTGCAGACTCTACAGTACTTCTCTCCTGTAGAAGTAAAGCAGGGTTTGCTGGGTGAGCTTTTGCTCCGGTAAATTAGGTCACGTGTCATGTTAAATCACTTCTTCTAAACACAACATTTGCTGGTGCTAGCTTTCCCCATGAAAAGAGACATTTCCCTTACAGTACATGACATATCGTTTTTATTCTATCAATAAGTATAGAAATTAAACAAAAGAAAAAATGGTGTCGCCAAAGAATGCACAGCTCTGTCGCCTTGGGGAGGTGTCAAGGGCATTGAGCTCCTTGGACATGAAAAGTGCCCGATAAATGCCATTTCTCATCATTTCTCTTGGCGTCAGTTCTGCTATTAAATGGGACGGAGGCAACGGGCTCAGAGAGCAGGTTAAGTGCACACCGAACGCAGATGTGTCCAAGTGTCTGTAAAAGCGCGGTGCTCCGCTGGCGCTGTTCCCTAGTGGCTTAAAGTGCCCGCCTAGTAAGCAGGCGATCCTGGGTCTGAATACCAGCGGTGCCTCTCTCTGTGTCTTGTTGTGCCGAATGTATCATTTCAGACAAACATGTACAGCTTGGTTCAGTTTAATGCAAGAATTCATTTCCTTTCTGGAATAACTTGTTTTTGAAGAAATTCATACAGCTTGTGAAAGATGAAATCCATTTCTTGGTTGTCAGTGGAAAAAGATTGCCGGCTGCAAGAAGCGCAAGTGATTGTTTTCTTTGACCATAAACCTGCAAATGTAGGGAGCACAAGTGGCCGTCAGTCTCTGTGGCGCAATCGGTTAGCGCGTTCGGCTGTTAACCGAAAGGTTGGTGGTTCAAGCCCACCCAGGGACGCATGTCTCAGTTTTTCCAATGTAAACATCATCACCGCTAAAGATGGCGCAGAAGGCTCCACAGTCGAAACGTTGTGCTTCTTTTCTTCTCTTTTCAGCATGGAGTAAACCTTTGCTTGATCCTTTGCAGCCTAAGCATGCTGACGCAGCTACCTTTCTCTTAACGCGCCTCAATCATTATTCACCAAAACGATCAGCAGAATAAGTCGCCTTTGTGGTGATGTCACTCCTCTGCTTCACAAATGTCCTTAGTGACGGGCCATTTCTTTCTGCCATTTTTCCGGAGCGGTTATTGATTGCTCCATCATTTCCCTCTTACTTTCCATCACTAGATTGAAAAAAAAAACAGAAACAGGCTGACAGGACGACAATCAAATTGCAAAAACTCATCAAAGCACTCGATAGAGTATTTGAATCCACAAGTAGCTACGAGCAACTTTGTCCTGGCTTGCATGAAAGTCGGAAAATGTCAAAAAGAAAAAGATGGTGGCTTTTTCATATTCGTTCTTTTATTTTTAGTTCGTTG
This sequence comes from Lepisosteus platostomus, assembly GCF_059453375.1. NCBI lineage: Eukaryota > Metazoa > Chordata > Actinopteri > Semionotiformes > Lepisosteidae > Lepisosteus > Lepisosteus platostomus. The sequence continues at coordinate 170,739 of NW_028291676.1, forward strand.
GCTCTTCTGTCCATTGTCCTCCTGCCTGGCTCTTGACCTGTGACTGTCTGAACGCACACAGTAAAATTTCATGTGGGGGATTTGTCCTGAGCCTCTGTGAAAGACCCACCCACCCCTATAAATAACTGCTCTAGAAACACATGAATGCAAAACTAAACCACAGCTTAAAGAGGAGCTTGTCATGACCGCCAGGCAGTTAAGACCAACTCATAAGCGATCTAATCAGCACCAGCAGTGGGTGATTATTAACAAACGCCGCCGCACGAGTTTACCCACCTGCACACACTCCACCGTGCGGTACGCAGTGCTATTTTTACCATCTTTACCTGCTTCCCGCTGCTCGGTATTGAGTCTGCTCCTTGAGAGCTCTACCTGGCGTTTTTCCATTACCTCGTTTATTCTGGATATTGGACTCCCCTTCTGCCTTTTCGACTTTGGACCTCGCCTCTCACCTCGGACTGTTTGCCACCAGTGTTCTCCCTGGATTACGACTTACCTTACGCCTCTTGACCACGAAACAAAGCAAAGCAGAGCAAAACAAAACGAACAAACGAAAACCCTCACGTCCCGCACTTGCATATAACGCCGTTACGTGCCCAAGCGGTATTGTATGTCATCCTAGCACTGCACCCCGGGGCGTACGGTATATGGGAACGAGCACACGCCACGAATCGTCTCGAATCACTCCCTACAGCTGTAAGGAGCTTTGAAGCGTGCACCCCCAACATTCTTCTTTGCGCATCTGTGAAAGGTAAACTCTTGAGCAAACTCTGAACCAGCTCTAAGGAAACTAATCCGATTAGACGTTACTTTGACTCATCCTTTAAGGGACCCTTGTTAATTGGAGAAATCAATGATTTCGAATGAATTCTGTATGCGTTAAAAGACAGCTATACACAGAAAACATGCAGGACACTGCTCATGATGTTTCCCGAGCCGAAACACAGTGCGTTTTTCCAAGCCATTTGACAAAGCCCGCCCACTGAAAACTGCAGCAGATCTTGTAAAGGCGTTCAACTTTGTAACTACTGCACGCACAGGAAGCAGAATAAATTCCTCTTTTCAAACTGTCAAAGGTTTGCTGCAGGACGTCGCACAATCTCTTTTGAACGGGGACAAACGATTTCTTATGGGGCGCAGTAAGTACAGACGTTTATAAAGCTCCACTCATGCCGACGATGCAGCATGAAGAAGCGCAACCTAACGTTTGACAGACAAAAGCCGGGCGCCGCTACAAGCAATATGAAATCAAACTGACAGCACACGGCGTTTCGCGCTGACTCAAAAGTGATCTCGACAGACGCTGTTCTCTGCATAACGCTGAAAGAGCTAAAGAGCGTTTCTGTTGAAACGTAACAAGCTCGTTTCTTTCTATCATGATGTCACCATGACAAAATCTGTCTTTAAACACCTTGCTCAGTCTCTGACGAGACTGTCAAAAATTGCTTTCGCCGATTGTATTGCAAACCGGCGGAAGGGGGGTATTGGGAAAAGTTTTCAACTAGTAATAATCGCGCCTCGGCTAAACCTCACAGGCTACGATACTGCCACCGCGCAAAGCTGACGGTTGCCAGGCAACCGCGGGGATCCTACGGAAATCGTTATCAATCGTCTCATGGCATGTCGTTGCTGTAACGCTTCATATTTGTCGTCTTCTTCTTCTAGCTTGAGGTTTTGAAGAATTTCATGACAGACATTCCGTCGGAAACAAAGGGCGTTGTGAGAAAACCGTTGCTTATTATCAGCAGCAGGAATACAACCCTTTAAATACAAGATGACAGAACAATGACGAAGGGCATGCCGGGAGGAACTCATGCACTACAGAGGAAAGGGGGCGGGCACGTACAGTTCACATTCAAGCCACAAGTACTCTTCTCGGATGTTGCATAAACAAATCCTAACGTCCTGAAAGCATTGCAGCATGTTTGTGTCCCACTTCCCGTGGTTGCAGGACAACTGACACAAACGGACAAACACAATCTGTGGCGTTTAGCGTGACATAGTCTTGCAGGCATCGTGCTGTCTCACTGCAATACTATACCGCTGGAGGAAACAGCCCGGGTTCGATGAGCCTTGGAATGTGACTAGGAAAGTGAAGCCTTTTGAAAGAGGTAAAACACTGCTCAAAGGAACTGAGGGAGAATCTTACAGGGGATTCTGAGCGGTGTCTAAATAAATAAATTCTTCAGTGTCCGCGGATGGCATTTTGCAGCTGGAAACAGATGTCGACGCTTTTTGAACAGAGCACCAAAAAAGCGTCTTTTTTGAAGGTACAGGTATTGAGCATTGGTGGTTCAGTGGAAGAATTCTTGCCTGCCAAGTAAGAGGCTCGGGTTCGATTCCTGGCCAATGCAGTGGCTTTTGCATGCTCACCACTATACCACCAACACACGCCCACAGGATCCCAGCAGGACACCACCAGAGAATGCTCACGATTTCGGAAGCTGTCTCCGGGACGTTCTGATTCCACACATCCTGAATAAATCATGATATTGTTAGTTGCTGTAGCTAGACGTTCAAATGAGTTTCATGGCCAGATGGACTGTTTCCTCCAGCGGTATAGTATTGCAGTGAGACAGCACGATGCCTGCAAGACTATGTCACGCTAAACGCCACAGATTGTGTTTGTCCAAATTTGAACTTTCACAAAAGCATGCTAGCAGACAAATGCGCCTCAGAGGACTTAAGGCTGGCTTCAAGTTGGAATGATAAAGTCTCCCCGTCCGGTTAGGAAAAGGGAACTTTGTTAGACAGAAAGAAGGAAGTAACAATAACGGAGAATTGTGTGCAAGGATTTTAGAAGCTGCGCAGCCCTGCAGTTTCAATAGCCCTTTTATTCGTGTTAGATGCTGGAATTGCCTTTTTTTGACGCTCTTACGAATGCGATGTCAACGAAAACAGAACAAAGCACAAAAAAACCCTCAAGTCCTGCAGTTGGATAGAATGCCGTTACACGTCCAAGCCGTATTTGACTTCATCCTACCATTGCAACACGGGGCGTATATGGAAACGAACACACGCTACGAATTGTCTCTAATCAGTCCCTACAGTTGGAAGGCGCCTGGAAGCATGCACCCCCATCATTAATCTTTGCACATCTGTGCAAGGTAAACTCTGAAGCAGTCTTTGAAACGGCTCAAAGGAAACACGTGATTGATTCCATGTGCATCTGGGGTTCATATCTTATTTACATTTAATTCAAGGGAAAGGCTTGGGTCAGTTTCAGACGGCCTCCAACAGCGAGATTCAAGCGCCCCACCTTCAGCCCAATCTGCGCCACCAGAACGCCAACGGCTCCTCTGCGCTCCGGGGTGCGGTTGTGACCCCGTAACCTAAAGTGTTGGTGGCAGACAAATGGAGACTAACAGGTGACGTCCTAGGACATGACTACATTGTGACACTCGGTGGGGATGGTGACCATTGCTTGGAAAAGAGTGCGAGGCCCCTTTAGAAAAACATTTTGTTAACAGGCATTCTGCCTCAGCCTAAACACCTATAGCTTGAAAAGCGCATGCTATAAGACAGGCACCTCTGCAAGACCTTAAGAGTCTCTTAAACTAGTGATAGTAAGGTGTTCCCAATGGGCGATGTTCGGCTTTCAAATCATCTCTCCTTGGAAGCGCCGAGATGCAGCTGTTTAAGGCTTAAAGCAGCTGACTGTTTCACTACCTAGCTGATCACTGTCAGTCAGGGAGCTCAGAGGTGAAAAGCCTGTCTGAGAGACAATTCGCCGTCGATCAGTTCAATATGTTCCGTACCAGCTCGGCGCACCTGAGATCATCTTGGTAGCCGTGTAGCTCAGATGAGTGAGAGCGTGTGTGTGTGTACCACCGTGATTGGATGCCGGTCCTTCTCAGGTCACAGTAAACCTTCTGCTGCCTAACTTCCCTTATTTTTGGGGATCCCTTTGAAATAGCAAAGGAAAAAAAAACTGGCTCTTCATCAGCGTGATCAACCTCACCCAGTGTGGCGCAGTGGCCTAATGGCTAAGGCACTGGCACTCTAAGCCAGGGATTGTGGGTTCGAGTCCCATCTGGGGTGCTCCTGTCCCCTTTTGAGAGTACAAATCTCCTTGCAATTTGCGAAGCTGCAACCCCACCTTACTCAGTGAGCGTCTCTGCTTTTCTCTCACATACAGTTGGAAGAAAAACTTTTGTAAACAGCCCTTCGGAATGATGTGGATTTCTGCATGAATGGCTCCTAACATGTGATCTTATCTTTATCTAAGTCATAATAATCAATAAAGAGAGTCTGATTTAACAAACAACACACGCCCAACATTTGACATTGCTGTTTTAACAAATGTTTTAAACAATCAAGGTCATTGATGGAAAAAGTACGTGAACCCTTATATTAAGGAGCTAGTGGAACCTCCTTTATTGACAAAAACCTCAACCCCCACTTTCTGTAGCGGCTGGTCAGACCTGAGCAGCGGTTAGGAGGTATTTTGGCCTATTCCTCTATGCAAAACTGTTTCAGTTCATGTATATTTTTGGGATGTCTTGCGCTGAACGGCCTGCTTCAGATCATGCCACAGCACTTCAATGGGATTGGGGTCAGGACTCTTACTTGGCCATCCCAAAATACGGAATTTCTTCTGTTTCAGCCACTCTTTTGTTGATGTACTCCTTTATTTTTGTCATGCTGCATGACCCAGCGTCTTTCGAGTTTTAGATCACAGGCAGACACCCTGACATTCTGCTGTAGAATTTCCTGATACATCTTGGAATTCATCGGTCCCTCGATGATTGCAAGCCGTACAGCCTCCGCCATGCTTCCCAGGTGGGATGAGGTTTTGGAGTTGGTATGCAGTGTTTTGTTATCTCCAAACATAACGCTGTGCACATTTACCAACAAGTTCAACTTTTGTCACGTCTGTCCACAGAACATTGTTCCAGGAGTTGCTGTGGAACATCCATGTGGTCTTTAGCAAACTTGAGAGGGGCAGTGGTGGTTTTTTTGTTGGGGAGAGCAGTGGTTTCCTCCGTGGTGACCTCGGATGATCACCACTCCTGTTCAGATTTCTTCTTATGGTGGACTCATGAACACAGACGTAAGACAAAGTCAACCACCTGTTCGCTAGATCCCATCCCCACTCAGCTAGTCAAAGATTCCCTCGAAGGACTGGCAGGACCTATAATTAGTATGATGAATGCATCGCTTGCGTCAGGCATTGTACCTGATCAATTTAAGGTAGCAGTTGTTAGACCGCTCCTTAAGAAGTCAAATTTGGATCCACAAGTTCTTAACAACTACAGGCCTGTCTCAAAGGTCCCATTTCAATCTAAAAGTCTTGAGAGAATAGTTGTTGCCCAACGTCAATCGTATCTGGATTCAAATAATATAATTGAGAAATTTTAGTCTGGTTTCTGAAACTGCATTATCGAGAGTCGTAAATGATATTCTCTTAGCTACTGATGCGGGGAATGCAACAGTGCTTGTGCTTCTAGATCTTAGAGCTGCCTTTGACACGGTTGACCTCTCTGTTTTGTTACACAGGCTTGAGTTTGAGGTTGGCTTATCTGGAACCGTCCTTCAGTGGTTTACTTCACATTTTACTCATCGTTTTCATTATGTTCAAATATCTTCATCAACGTCACCAGTTCAATTTGGGGTACCAGACGGATCAGTGCCGGGACCAATATTGCTCTCTCTCTCTACATGCTGCTGCTAGGTAGGATAATACGAAAAAATAATATGAACTTTCATTCATATGCTGATGACACTCAAATAAACATTTTGTTTACACCAAATGACAACTCTTCTATTATCACTTTAGTTAAATGCATTAATGAAGGAAAGACTTGGATGTGTGAAAACTTTTTGTTACTCAACTCTGAGAAAACTGAGGATCTGTTGATCGGAGGCAACAATACTGATAGGACTACTATAACTTCAGCACTTAACTCAGAGGATTTAAACATTTGCCTCAAAGAGACAGCACGTAACCTAGGCGGCATATTAGACACAAGGCTCTTAACAACTTGCATTGTTAAGTGCCTTGGGACAACCTTGTTGTGAAAGGCGCTATATAGAAATACATTGATTTGAACTGAATTGACAATGTAAAATGTTGTGTGTTGTTTGTTAAACAAGACTGTCTTTATTTATTATTATGCGTCAGATGAAGATCAGATCACATTTTAAGAGCCATTCATGTAGAAATCCAGATCATTCGTGTTTTAAAAGTCGCGGGAAAAGCGAAACGGGTGCTTTTCCTTTGTTGCGCAGACACACGACGACACCGTAGGCGGCAGGACTCGAAGCTTCGCGGGGAGACCCCGACGGCTTTCTAATCCATCGCCCTAACCACTCGGCCACGGCTGCAGCGCGCGCTGCCTTCTTGATACAGTCTAACATAGAGTGCCTGGCGGCGGCGGAAACCTTTTTCAAAGTCGCTTTTGGTTTAACAACAACAAAAAAAAATTTCACAAAATGCATGCTAGCAGACAAATGCGCCTCGGAGAACTTAAGGCTGGCTTCAAGTTGGAATGATAGTCTCCCCGTCCGGTCAGGAAAAGGGAACTTTGTTAGACAGAAAGAAGGAAGTAACAATAACGGAGAATTGTGTGCAAGGATTTTAGAAGCTGCGCAGCCCTGCAGTTTCAATAGCCCTTTTATTCGTGTTAGATGCTGGAATTGCCTTTTTTTGACGCTCTTACGAATGCGATGTCAACGAAAACAGAACAAAGCACAAAAAACCCTCAAGTCCTGCAGTTGGATAGTTGGATAGAATGCCGTTACGCGTCCAAGCCGTATTTTCAAGACGTGATTCCCTGAGTCCCAAAAATTTGTAAGTTCTTTGGATGATCTGTGGACCGATCTTTCACGATGAAGAATTCCTTAAGAAGAATAGATCTCGGCCCACCATCCCAATGCCTCCATCTCAAAACAGCAACCTCCCACTGCCCTTAGTCTGCAAGGCAGTCCTTTCAAGTGCGATGATGACGCCGGGACCTTCGTTGCCTATTGTACGAGCTGAACTTTTGTGCTCATCAATTCAACGCTCTTTCCATCAACTCATCTTGTCTTTTGACGCTTCGTGTTTTGTGCTCCTTTGACTATCGGCATATCGGGTGACTGCAAACACTGAAGTTCTTGCTTACGGAGTGTGGAACAGTGTTTTCAAGTGATCGCTGTTCTGTCATGTTGACGCCGAGTGAATCTTTCTTTGGCAACATGGGCAGGCTGACAGCAAAAGTAATGGCAAATTTCTTGACTTATTTCTGAATATGAATGTTCTTTAGAAAAGGGATGCGGCGTTGCTTCTCCCCCGTGTAAAGGTCACGCATTCCAGACGTGGTTATGAGCGAACAGTTGCCGCAAGTGTTTGAAAAGAGCAAGCAGCCATGCCCCGTGTGAGGATCAAACTCAGGACCTTCAGATAAAGAGACTGACGCGCTACCAACTACGCCAACGAGGCCAGCTGCAGTGCACAGCCGGAAAGTTTGCCTCATATGGATTTCAGTCGCCCGTTCCCTAATCTTCAGACGCCCTCTGCTGGATGTTGCATTTGCCTTTTGATCTCACCGATACTTTTTTGGTCTGTTTCTGTTGCGAGTCTGTTTTTCAGATCTCACCTAGCACAAGTCTCTCTGGCTGAAGTGGCCTCTCTGCTTCAGCATCGTGCCCTCACTCAGCCATTAAAAACGTCACTCGGACTTCTGACATGCTGACATGAAATGTCAAGAGAGTGGCGGAGACGCTTAAGGCAGAGAGAAGATGAAGAGGGGGCATGGCTGTGAAATGATTGACAGCTGCATGACGCTCTCCATGCAAGGTGTGACCACAGGCTAAAGGACACCTTTCGGCACATCAAGCTCTAAGCACACACCTGGAGGACGTGGGAAACGATCCCGCTACCTCTCGCATGCAAAGCGAGCGCTGTACCATGCAAGCTAACCCCCCTCGCTGGGGCTCATACCTCGGTGTCGCCTAGTGCCGCTTGTTCCCCTCTTACCGGGTGAAGTTCACTGCCCTTCGTCTGCAAGGCAGTCGTGTAATTGCGGCTTTCTTGACTTATTGATGAAGGTCTGACTGGACGAGCGAATGACGCCTCTCCCCCGTCCTCAAGCTCGCTGACAGGAGAAAATAGAAATTGCTGCCGTGGCTCATTGGTTTAGGGGTATGATTCTCACTTAGGGTGTGGGAGGTCCCGGGTTCAACTCCCGGCTGAGCCCTTGTGTGCTCTTTTTGTCCTCGTCCACAAGACTGGGAACTGATATCCACATCACCTTGCAGCATCTGCTTATGGCAAATGATGGAATGTGACTAATGACTGAACGAGCCTGGTGAATACTCATCACGTGGCACAATGAGAGCGTGCAGTCAGCTGTCCAAGGCAGCAACCTCATTGCTCGTTCAAAAGAACACGTACTGAAAACTCATCACCACTATGTTGTAAATGAGCACCGCAATCGCTTGTTGTCATGCGTCCTTACTTGGGAAATGCAGAAGCAAAAACTGCCCTCTCTCAGCCACCGAAACGTGTGCGGCTCGCCTTGCACTCTCTGCGCCTCGCATATTTATGGAGCTGTCTGCTCTTCTTTCTGTTGAAGTACGCAAGTTACGGGGCGTCCTGCAGACTATGATGTGCTCAATGACAGCTTTCAAGATTTGAAAACTATGAGCTTGATGGCTCAAGTCGAACGAATGTGGTTGTTACGCAATTGATGATCAAACGCACATATTCTAACGATTCGTGAGAGTATGTTCTAAAGATCCTTGGCTCGATCCCGGGTTTCGGCATTTTGTTTCATCGCTCCCTTTGTTCCTCTCTCCAGCGCCCCCTGCCTAAAATGTCGCGTCCCTTTCTCAGCCCGAAACGCAAGCGATACACCAGCAACAAACCCTACAGGTTTCCGTAGTGTAGTGGTTATCACGTTTGCCTAACATGTGAAAGGTCCCAGGTTCGAGACCGGGTGCAAACAGCCTCTTCTTGCACGCTCCTGCACTTCACAGAGGTCTTGAACCACCAGTCATTTGTTCCCAATGTATTTCCGGTGCCTTCATGCACTCTTGTACCAAACGCACGTTTTTTCTGTACCTGGAGCCGATCATTTGCAATTGGGCTGTCCCGACAGACCAAGACGAGCTCTGTCGGCTCAAAAGCAGCGCAACACCTGCGAGAACAACAGAAAGATTAGTACCCAGCGGGGGCCTCGTAGTGAGCCCAAAATCTAATCAAGAATCGACTCCAGCAACAGGGCTTGGCGCATTTTTCCATACTCCGACCACTCTTGGTGTAAACAGGTCCCTCCTGGTCTCTGCATGAAATGCACTTTCCTGCGTTTGCTTTGGTGTAACTGGCTTCCCCTGCATGGGCGAATGTGAAGAAGATCCTTAGTAAGTCATTGAAGAAACCCGAGAAGAGGTCGGAGTGGCCTCTGTCGTTCATCAACGATCCAGTCAGGCAGTACTCCTCTGTAAAGCGCCGTTCGTTCACATCGATTGGCTTTTTTTTGCCTTCATTCATGCAAGTAGTAAAAGCAGACGCCCCTATTCTGCCGTGACCCAGATTTGAACCAGGGTTGTTGCGGCCACAACGCAAAGTACTGACCACTATACGATCACGGCGAGTTACCGATACACACTTGGCAGGGCGGAAAAGGCTGTGCTCTCTTCGTGTGACATAAACGGAAAAGTCCTGACGTTGCATTTCAACTGAGTCCCAGTATACATCGACCCTTCGAAACTTTGAGTGACAACTCTCTTGCGTGTTTTCTCATATTTATGTAGTTTGCTTGCATGATGCCGGGAACAGCAGGGTTGTTCGCTGCCATATGGTCTAGTGGTTAGGATTCCTGGTTTTCACCCAGGCGGCCCTGGTTCGACTCCCGGTATGGGAACGTGTCAGTTTTGCCTCCTGCTTTCCAAAAGATCAGCACCGTGTACGAAGGAGCCGCATTAAAACTACTCGAACGTGCAAAACGTGCGAGAAAAGGGGGCGCTTGTTTCCAGCCGAAACTTCTCGCGTGTGAGATGAGCTGACCATCGCTGCAGGAGGTGGGAGGGTTACTCTGGTAGACAGGGCTGACCTTCGGCAATAGGATTTATACTCTCCAAGATGATATTTGCACTTTCTGGAGAGGCGATTTTCTCCACGTCAGTAGCCCGATTTCGTCGATTGCGTGGAGAGTGCTGTAGAATGTGGCGCCGCCTTTTCTGCTCCGTCCATGACAGGCGTGCTGGACTCTGGAGAGAGAGCACGGTCCATCAGCGCACACCAATAAAGGCACTGGAAGCCGCTGAATCGCATTGGCGAAGCTCAGCGCTGGGCCGCTGGGCACATCTGATCACAGTTTCCATAGTGTAGTGGTTATCACGTTCGCCTCACACGCGAAAGGTCCCCGGTTTGAAACCGGGCGAAAACAGACTTCTTTTGTCGCCACGCACAAAGGGGGATTGGGGATTCGCCTAGCGCTGTGATCGAACAGACCCACTCACCTCTTAGTGTGGCGGGATCTGCACAGTGCATGTCGCAGCGCATCCTTCTTTCACTTCAATGCGCGTCCTGATGTACCCCGGTCTCCCGCGTGACAGGTGGAGACAGGTGACAGGTCCGCGTGACAGGTCCTATACTAACGAGGAAGACATCGCTCTCTCCGACCCCCGGCAACGTGTCCCGACCCACCGTGCTGGAAGCCGACTCGTGCTGTGATTCCTTTACGGAGCAGAAATGACAACCGAGGAGCCGAGAGATCATTTCAGCATTTCGCGTCTGAACGGAAAACACAAACGACCAACTCGGAATGATTTGCCTTTGACGCTTATCAAAGCGTTCTTTGTGCATCGAACAGACCCACTCACCTCTTAGTGTGGCGGGATCTGCACAGTGCATGTCGCAGCGCTCCCTGCTTTCACTTCAATGTGCTTCCTGATGTCGAGTCGTGTGTCGTGCGGAGGCTCTGAAAGCGAGAGCAATGAAAAGGTGCACGACGCTGTGTTAGAAAACAGAGAAGTGAAAGGCAGTCCTTTCTCTAAGGAGGTAAAAGAAAAGCTACTCCCCGTCGGGGAATCGAACCCTGGTCTCCCGCGTGACAGGCAGGGATACTTGCCACTATACTAACGAGGAAGACATCGGACGCTCCGACCCCCGGCATCGTGTCCCGACCCAGCGTGCTGGAAGGCGACGCGTGCTGTGATTCCTTTACGGAGCAGAAATGACAACCGAGGAGCCGAGAGATCATTTCAGCATTTCGCGTCTGAACGGAAAACACAAACGACCAACTCGGAATGACTTGCTTTGGACGCTTTTCAAAGCGTTCTTTGTGCATGACGACTGCGCCGCCTAGCAGATGCAAATGGGTTCTACAACTTTGAAGTAGCAAATGGAAGAGGGCTAAGCCCCCTCTCTTTTAGCCCAGGTTCGATCTGTCTCCCAGAATCACCAGGGCGCACGCACACACACACACCCGTGCCGTTGAAATGCTCTGCTTCATTTCTAAGGGCAACTCAACATTCACTCCTACCCCGAGAACAGAAAAGAAAGCGTCCGCAGCAACAACAGCTCAGGTCTCTGCACAGGAGCTAAGCTGCCCCCATCTCCTCTGCTCTGCTCTGCTCTGCTCTGCGGCTCCTGCAGAGCGGAGTCCTGCCTGGAGCCGTGTTTGCAGGCGGCGGCTCCCCGCGCTCTGTCTGTGCGTCGTGTCCAAGAGCTCCTGGGAGGAAGAGAGAGCCCTCCCACTCGGGGGCTTTTCCACGGTCTGTGTGAGGAGGGGCGGTTGTGTCCAGTAGCTTATCTAGCGGAAGCCTGGGGCGGCGGAGAGCTGTGATCGTACAGACCTTGAGGTGTCACCTTTTTGTCTGCTTTCCCGCCCCCCCTCTGCCCAAGCTCTGCTCCAAAGTAGCCCGGCAACCCCTCACACCTGCACATGTCACAACCTAAGGTGTGGTCATGAGACACCCATGGGGTGTTGTTCTGTTCTTGCTAATTGTTTCCTGCCCGTCGCAGGCAGGAGTCCATGCGAGGAAGATGCGCTGGACAGAGCTCAGAGGGCGCAGCTGGGTGGCTTTCCTTCTGAGTGACGTTCCTGCAACACTCTCCCGCTCCTCTTGGTGCGCTCATGCCACAACACAGGAAGGCTGGAGCAGGTGGCTGTGCGCTCTGTGCACCGCCGAAATAGCTCAGCTGGAGGAGCGTTAGACTGAAGATCTAAAGGTCCCTGGTTGGATCCCGGGTTTCGGCATTTTGTTTCATCGCGCCCTTTGTTCCTCTCTCCAGCGCCCCCTGCCTAAAGTGACGCTTCCCTTTCTCAGCCTGAAAAGCAAGCGAGACACCAGCAGCTGTCCCTACAGGTTTCCGTAGTGTAGTGGCTATCACGTTCGCCTAACACGCGAAAGGTCCCCGGTTCGAGACCGGGTGGAAACAGCCTCGTTTTGCACGCTCCTGTACTTCACAGAGGTATTGAGCGACCGGTCATTCGTTCCCAATGTATTTCCGGTGCCTTCATGCACTCTTGTACCAAACGCACGTTCCTTCTGTATGCGGAGCCGATCATTTGCAATTGGGCTGTGCCGACAGACCAGGACGAGCTCTGTCGGCTCAAAAGCAGCGCAGGACCTGCAAGAACAACAGAAAGATTAGCATCCAGCGGGGGCTTCTTAGTGAGCCCAAGATCTCAAGAATCGGCTCCAGCAACAGGGCTGGGCGCATTGTTCCATTCTCCGACCACTCTCGGTGTAAACAAGTCCCTCCTGGTCTCTGCTTGAATTGCACTTTCCTGCGTTTGCTTTGGTGTAACTGGCTTCCCCTGCATGGGCGAATGTGAAGAAGATCCTTAGTAAGTCATTGAAGAAACCCGAGAAGAGGTCGGAGTGGCCTCTGTCGTTCATCAACGATCCAGTCAGGCAGTACTCCTCTGTAAAGCGCCGTTCGTTCACATCGATTGGCTTTTTTTTGCCTTCATTCGTGCAAGTAGTAAAAGCAGACACCCCTATTCTGCCGTGACCCGGATTCGAACAGGGGTTGTTGCGGCCACAACGCAAAGTACTGACAACTATACGATCACGGCGAGTTACCGATACACACGTGGCAGGGCGGAAAAGGCTGTGCTCTCTTCATGTGACATAATTCGGAAAAGTCCTGACATTGCATTTCAACTGAGCCCCAGTATACATCGACCCTTCGACACTCTGAGTGACAACTCTCTTGCGTGTTTTCTAATATTTCTGTAGTTTGCTTGCATGATGCCCGGAACAGCAGGGTTGTGCGCTCCTATATGGTCTAGCGGTTAGGATTCCTGGTTTTCACCCAGGCAGCCCGGGTTCGACTTTGGTATGGGAACGTGTCAGTTTTGCCTCCTGCTTTCCAAAAGATCAGCACTGTGTACGAAGGAGCCGCATTAAAACTACTCAAACGTGCAAAACGTGCGAGAAGAGGGGGCGCTTGTTTCCAGCCGAAACTTCTCGCGTGTGAGATGAGCTGACCATCGCTGCAGGAGGTGGGAGGGTTACTCTGGTAGACAGGGCTGACCTTCGGCAATAGGATTTATACTCTCCAAGATGATATTTGCACTTTCTGGAGAGGCGATTTTCTCCACGTCAGTAGCCCGATTTCGTCGATTGCGTGGAGAGTGCTGTAGAATGTGGCGCCGCCTTTTCTGCTCCGTCCATGACAGGCGTGCTGGACTCTGGAGAGAGAGCACGGTCCATCAGCGCACACCAATAAAGGCACAGGAGCTAAGCTGCCCCCATCTCCTCTGCTCTGCGGCTCCTGCAGAGCGGAGTCCTGCCTGGAGCCGTGTTTGCAGGCGGCGGCTCCCCACGCTCTGTCTGTGCGTCGTGAAATTAATTAATAACGTTAATAAATTTATAAAGTTAATAAAGTTATAAATTAGAAATTAATAACGATATAATTATATTCATGTACCGCAACACAAGAATAGTACACGCTGTACATTGTCTGTCGATAATGTTTCTGTAGTGCTTTAGTGGGTTAGGTTCCTGACTTCCATGTCACACGGTCTATGATTGAATCCCATGGAACTATGACTTTATTTTTTAACAAACATTTCTTTGAAAAAATGAAACGTTTCCCTTGGTCAGAGATTAAATAAAACCTCACTTTTTTAGGTTTTACTGTGCAGAGTGAGGTTTTACCTCACTTTTTTTGAGCAGAAGGTTTACTGTGACCTGAGAAGGGCCGGCATCCAATCACGGTGGTAAATACACACAAGCTCTCACTCATCTGAGCTACACGGCTACCAAGATGATCTCGGGTGCGCCGAGCTGGTACGGAACATATTGAACTGATCGACGGCGAATTGTCTCTCAGACAGGCTTTTCACCTCTAAGCTCCCTGACTGACAGTGATCAGCTAGGTAGTGAAACAGTCAGCTGCTTCTAAGCCTTAAACAGCTGCATCTCGGCGCTTCCACGGAGAGATGATTTGAAAGCCGAACATCACCCATTGGGAACACCTTACTATCACTAGTTTAAGAGACTCTTAAGGTCTTGCAGAGGTGCCTGTCTAATAGCATGCGCTTTGCAAGCTATAGGTGTTTAGGCTGAGGCAGAATGCCTGTTAACAAAATGTTTTTCTAAAGGTGTGTCCAAGTGGCTGCAAAAGGACAACACTCCTGGGGTGCTGTGGCTTAGTTGGTTAAAGCGCCTGTCTAGTAAACAAGAGATCCTGGGTTCGAATCCCAGCGGTGCCTTCTTTGTTCTGTCTTCTTGAACAGTACTGGTCATTATGGACAACCGCCTACAGCTAGACTTAATTAAATGCAAGTATTCATTTCCTGTCTTTAACGCGACTTGTTTTTCTTAAAATGGATGCAACTTGCAAAACATGAAATACAAACCTTGCTAATCAGCGCTAGCGGCTGGCAAAAAAAAAAAGAAGTCAGCAATGTTTTTTTCTTTAACCTTAACCCTACTAATGGAGAAGAGTTAAACGACCGAGTCTATGCAGCTTAAACGGTGCGCACGTCGGGTTCTTAGCTGGTAAATCACGCTCACCCCAGTCCTTAATCTTTTAAAGAGGATACAAAATTGAACCTAGTCGCCACATCACATACATCCTGTTCAATGATAAAAAGGTAACATCTATCCTCGCTCCAGACTAAATCTCACGTTGAGGGCATATTTTTTTTCACTTTACCGTGTCGGGCTCGGCTGCACAGAGGAGAGAGCAGAGCAATGAGGTCACGGGGACAGGGGAGTCACACGCTGGCGGTTTGAATACGCGGAAGATCACTGAGGGATCCACAGTATATGGACCCTCCGTGCGCCATCAGTCCGCACTCCGGACTCTGAATTCTGCCATCCGAGTTAAGATCTCGGCGGAACCTGAGGCGCAGTTCCTTCTTAAAACGTAATCTGGTGAGCATTTCTAGAATCGTACTTGTATAGATGCAGCCTTTAATGTGTTGCTAGGTTAAAATTGATGACTTCTTGTATTTCAGTAGGCAACTGCCCTCTTGATTTCGGATTTTATTTCTTTATTACAGGGGCGCTTTTATGATGACAGAGTCATGTTCAGGTACTTTGCTTGATGGAGGAAGCTCATTTCGGACTCTGTGATCTGCTCACCTGGAAAGGTCTGCTGTACTACTACAAGAGAGAAGTAGAGTCTGGAAGAAGGGACAATTTTATGATGCTTTGGAAGGTAATGTTTTTTTTTTCTTTGAAATCGAAATGAATCAGAATAGCAGTGCAAAAGACAAACTCTTGGTTTGGTTTAAAGAGATATGGTTTTAAAACAGACAACATGTAGAAAACAGGTGTTTCTCACTTTTGGAAAAGAATGGACCGGGGGTAATATTTTACTAGTTGCAGGGCTGAGCTCACTGGGTTACAGTCCTGCAGTGTCACACCAGGTCCAGTGGCGCAATGGATAACGCGTCTGATTACGAATCAGGAGATTGTAGGTTCGACTCCTACCTGGCTCAGGTCATTTTTAAACGCATCGGGCTGCTCCCTAAGTAGTCTGTGCTACTTACTGCATTGTAATTGCACCCAGTAAGAGATTTCCTTCATGTAAATGAACTGCACCTGACAGCTTTAGAAAAACACCTGGGCTCAGTACGGTGCTGAGAACTCAGCGTTGCTGTTCTAATTAGCACGCACTGCATCGGCTATGAACCCGAACTTTTCAATTATTCCTATCAGTAAGTCAACACGTAGTCCACATGAAAGGAAGAAATATTCTCTTGTCTGTCTCTTGTTTTTATAGAACTGAATGTCCCTGACAATGTACTGTTAGTTTTAATTGAAGAACGGCATTTGTGTTCAAATATACCAGACAAGTTTATGTAACTGCTCGTGCGACACTCAGTTGTAATTAGTCAAGAAATAAAGTCGAACAACAGCTGCGGGTTTGATTCTGAACGTACAGATGCAGCCATTCAAAATGGGTGAGGTATTTCGCGGCATACCGCGACACGCCCACCGGGGTATCACGCGGTTCACGTGTGTCACGTGACTAACTATCCGGCGTCGCCTTGTAAAACCGCCAGGGGGAGCTTAACCTCTCATGCACAGCATTTGAGCCTTTAATTTTGAACTGTGTATTACAGCATGTTAATCATCAGTCATTAAAATGTTGGTATATTTTATGAAAGCAAGATTGCTCAGTTGGACAAAACCAACTGAGCTGTGCATCACACAGCTGCCAGCGCACCTCACCGTGCCAGGCCACCACTGCGTCACATAGCTGCAAGCGCACCTCACCGTGCCAGGCCACCACTGCATCATACAGCTGCCAGGGCACCTCACCGTGCCAGGCCACCACTGCGTCACAACACACAGCTGCCAGTGCACCTCTACATACCCGACCACCACTGCATCACACAGCTGCCAGCGCACCTCACCGTGCCAGGCCACCACTGCGTCACAACACACAGCTGCCAGTGCACCTCTACATACCCGACCACCACTGCATCACACAGCTGCCAGCGCACCTCACCGTGCCAGGCCACCACTGCGTCACAACACACAGCTGCCAGTGCACCTCTACATACCCGACCACCACTGCATCACACAGCTCCAGCGCACCTCACCGTGCCAGGCCACCACTGCGTCACAACACACAGCTGCCAGTGCACCTCTACATACCCGACCACCACTGCATCACACAGCTGCCAGCGCACCTCACCGTGCCAGGCCACCACTGCGTCACAACACACAGCTGCCAGTGCACCTCTACATACCCGACCACCACTGCATCACACAGCTGCCAGCGCACCTCACCGTGTCAGGCCACCACTGCGTCACACATATTTCAGCGCCATATATTTCATGGATATTATGGAATATAATGGATGGATATCTTAGTTATCTTTCAAGTTCACAGGTTTGCATGCATAATTTAATTTTGAAAGCCACTGAGACATCAGGTACTACTGTTGTATTTATGAAAAAGAAACAAAACAAAAAACATACTAACAACTGTGCCATCCTACTCCTTAGTTAATACATTTTATTATTCATAAACAGTTAACATTGTTAGCAAAATATTTTGAATTATATTTAACCCTATTTTATCTTTAGTTTTGTATTTAACTTATTATATGATAGTCAGACTTAATGTATATTTGAACAATGAAAATATATTTTTACAAGATTTTACATTTCACTTTAATGCACTTAAAATTAATATGGTTAATAATAGTAAACTGTAACATGCTGTAACAAGATCGGTTAAACTGCGAAGAAAATGCTTTCAGAGAAAATGTTTCAGGTGTGAAGAACATAGATGTCCAATGCAATTTCAACCAAACCTGTTCCCACACACCCTGCCCCCACTACCATTAGAATATACACAAACATTTTAGCGTTTCATTCTGAGCAGAAGACCCTCACACCTGAAGAGTGCTGGCTGTGACGAATTAAACCGGTTTTACAGGTTTCAATCACAGACCATGTGACATGGGACTCAGTAAACTAACACACAGCGCCACTGGATTTGATAATACCTAACCAAAATCCGCAATATGGAAACAGAACCTGTGTAATTGTTGATAGATGATGTACTCGTAACATTTTTTCAAGACGAACTACAACATTTAAAAAATGACTTGTATGTACTTGATATCTCTAATCAATTCACGGGTCCCAGCACAAAACGAAACTAAAACGCATACCGTTTCGCGCTTCTTATTAGTTGCTCAAAAGTAATTTGACCGTATGAAATGCATAATATAAACCTAGAAACATATACGTGAGCAGTACTTAAGCACTGTAGTATCGGTGTTAAGACATACCTCTCAAATACTGTAAATCAAGTTAAAAATATCTCAAGACTGATTCTGGTCGTTATGAAACCATGTTTCGTGTATGTTTTCTTTTTCATCTTGAAATAACTCATTTCTAAATACCTTTTTCACTGTTAACATCTTGCAGCAACTTTGCGACAAAATATACACTCTGACAGTTCATCCTGCTACCAACATTAAATAAAACAAATCTTAAGATTTCTATATTTATGTCTTTATTTAGTGGTTTCATTAGTGACAAAGGCTAAACTTTCTTGGAAAAATGTATTTTATGTGTTGCGGAAAAAACTGACTTGCTTTAACAAAATATGTTTACAAATCCTTTCACCTGGCATTTTCGTAGTTAGAAATTATGGAACGCTCTGTTAAAAGCAAGGGAGTTTTTATGTCCGTTGCAGTTCTTTTGCAACATGAATATAATTATATCGTTATTAATTTCTTGAGATACGCGATTCCATATTATATTCCCTTTTAATCAAATTCTAAAAGTATGCTTGTTGACTCCGGTATCACGTTAGTTAAAGACTTCGAAGCTTACAATGGTTAGGGAGAAATGGAATACTGGTGTGTATTTCTTTCTTTAAAGTACCAAGACCTGCTATATACTGTATGTTTACGTTCCAAAATTAATATCGTTTATGGCCTTCACACGCGTTACAGTATGCTCCTATTCTTTTTATGCTCAGCTACTAAGATTTCCCTTCAGTGGCAAAATTCAATATCTACAACGGGCACAGTAAAGACGTTTACAGTAAGTCTTTCTACGACAGACCAATGGACCACGAGTGCCCCTGTCGATCAACCAATCACGCACCGCCTACCGGTCAAAGGCCTTTTCTAGGTCTACACTTAAAATGCACAGAGGGAGGGAGCGATCCTCTGAGTACAGACAGACATCCCTCAACAAGGCCAGGTTGTCGCTCATCAGGCGTCCTGCTATCCCACAAGTCTGTTCTTTCCCTACCAGTGAGGCCACTACATTTTGTAGGCGCAGGAAAAGGGCTTTGGACAGGATCTTAGTGTCCACGCCTAACAGGCTGAGGGGTCTCCAGTTCTTTATGTCATTCTTTGCTCCTTTCTTAAACAAGAGAGAGATAGTGCCTTCTCTTAAGGAGTCAGGCAGCAATTCTGTCTTATAGCTTTCCTCGAATAAGAGCAGTAGCGGATCCTGAAGCAGATCCCAAAAGGTGCAATAAAATTCTTTAGGGAGCCCGTCAGCACCCGGAGTTTTCCCCTGCTGTAAGCTCTCCATAGCCTGTCTCAGCTCTTCTACTGTCAAATCCCTCTCAAGTACTTCCCTATCTTCTTCACTCAAAACGTTTTCTAGCTTTGAGGTAAAAAAATGAATTTCTTCATCCTTTACCTCTGTAGAGCTGTACAGTCTTGAGTAGAAGGCCTCGGTGCAGGAGAGGATAGCACTCGGCTCTGTTCTCTCTCGTCCCTCCTCATCAACTACACTTTCCATGACAGACTTGGAGCCTACCACTTTCCTGAAAAAGAAGCGAGTACACTTCTCATTTTCTTCCAAGAACTGCACTCTGCTTCTTAACAGCACTCCTCGACTACTTTCTTCGGCTATGATCCGGATGTCCTTTTTTAAAAGGGTGATATCCTCAAGCACATCGAAGCCACTGTGCAGCATCGTGTAGAGACGCTGCAGCTGCCTCTGTTTCCTGGCTAGCACTCCTCTCCGTCTGGCAGCAGCCTTCCTTCCCTCAGCCATGAAAAAGGCCTTTGTCCTCATCTTCACCTCCTCCCACCACTCTCCTACTGACCCGTACAGACACTGCAAGGACAGCCACTGTGATATTTTCTCCTTGTAGCGGGATACTACCCCCTCGTTCTCTAGCAGCTTTGTGTTGAGTTTCCAGAGGCCTGGGCCAAAGACAGTCCCGCCCTGGAGTTCCACTCTACACCCTAAAGCCTGATGATCTGAGAAGAAGACAGGCTGAAGAGTGACCCCAACAACTTTCACTCTCTCTGAGACAAAGCAATAGTCAATTCTGGAGCTGCTATTCCTCCCTGACCATGTATATCCTGCTGTTGTGGGATATATACATCTATATGTGTCTGAGAGTTTAAAGTCTTTTCTGTCTCACTAGTTACCTTCTTCTTTTTCTTTTTCTTCTTACCAATTTCCTGCCAGCCATCCTCTGAATGAGCCTTCATCAGGGTGGCAGCAGTAAAAGCATTCACGGAGTCCATTTCAAGGAAGGGGGTAGAGGGAGGGGTGGAGGGGTTCCAGCTGTCCCCATCGCCATGCTCTCCTTCCTCCTCGCTCGGGGAGAAAACAGAGTCATTTTTCCTTTTCCTCAAGTCCAGCTCCTGGGAGCACTGAGGGGAAAGGGGTGCAGCCGATGCACCAGTCTCCTCTTCCCCCTCACCCACCAGCTGCTGCAGATCCTCCGTGATGGACTGGATGGAGGAGAGGAGGGCATCTGTAGCACTTGCAGAGTCTGAGAAAAGCAGCTCCGCTGAATCCTGGGTATCCTCGCTGGACCCGCTCCACCGGGGGGCCCCACACTGGCCCTCGTTCTGAGGAGCAGGAATGGGGGAGGGGTCCTCGCTGTTCTCGGGGGTTTTCAAACCCTCGTGCTTGTCTGGTGCAGTCTGCGGTTGTGGGGGCGTAGTGGATTTCTCTTCCACCGGGCCCAGAGCCACAGCAGGACTGATCCTGGCTGGAGGCTGAGACTCTTTGTCCAACAAGGGTTCTTTGTTTGACTTGTTGTTTGCTTTGGCTTTTCGGGCCGGTTTGGCTGAAACAAGCACTGCCTCATCCTTTCTCATTTTGAGTTTATTGGCGTAGGCGTGAGGGCAGTTCTTAAAAACGTGTCCTTCCGAGCCACATAAATTGCACTTTGGCAGCATTGAACAGTCAGAGGCTAAATGTCCCTGTTTGCCACAGGTCTTGCAGCATTTCACAGTGCAGGACGATGCCAGGTGTCCCACAGCACCACAGCGCCGACACACTTTTGGTTGTCCCACATAAAAAACATAGCCATTGCAGGCGCCCAGCCGGATTGTAGAGGGCAGGTGCCTTAAGCCTCCATTTACATTGTCCGGTAGCAAGCAAACCTCGAATTTCCTTGCTCCTGTTTTTATACCGTCAACATCTCTAACCTCAGTTCCATGGTGGACGGTGCAGTACTGCTTAAGCCAGGTGTGAATGTCCTCCGTCTTTGCCAGTTCCGAGAACATAACAACATGCACCGTTTTCCTCTCTCTCCGTGTCAGAGGCTGCAAGATGATCTTCTCAAGGGCAGGAACTTTCCCTTTTTTTGCCTCAAACACATCCACACATTGTTCAAACAGAGAATAGGTAGCAAAAACAACCTCAAATGCTTTCTGACCTGGGAGAGCGAAGATGAAATCCAAGTGCCGAGGTTCAAAGCCAAGTTCCTTCTGTAACACTTTTCTGCTGAACTGCATACGATCCATGAAGAGGTCACCCAAAAGCTCAAAACGTACAGCATTCTTGCGGGATCCAAAGGTTGCCATCTCAAACTGCAAAACAAACACTGCTTCCACAAAACAAGAAAACAATCCAACTACTCCAACTACAGGCTGATCAAGGTATCTCCCCTGCCAGGTAAGCCGAGAGCCGCAGGCGATGAGCCCGGAGCTGAACGGGCCCCACTGGCTCGTTTGTAAGGCCAGGTGCATTACCAACCACGACCGGCAGGGCAGAGGCCTTGAAGGCGGCCTGGGCTCCTGCAGCTGTCCAGCCACGCACTCTGGTTTCTCTTCATCTCGTACAAATCTTTTGCCTTTTACTAAAGATTTCCATGGAGAGGAGCATGAATGAGTTCCATACAATTTTTGTGCTTCCCTGCCTTTGGGTGGGGCGCAGCTGGGCTGGTCAAAGAGAGAAAACAAAACCGCTCACAATCGCTCTTATTACTGCGACTGTGGCCGTTTGCTCTGCGAGTCCTCGGTCTCCGCCTGTCTGATTGGCGGTCTTTTCTTTGGGAGGCGGGAAGTGTCCGGCCGCAAATATGAAGCGTTACAGCAACGACATGCCATGAGACGATTGACAACGATTTCCATAGGATCCCCGCGGTTGCCTGGCAACCGTCAGCTTTGCGCAGTGGCAGTATCGTAGCCTGTGAGGTTTAGCCGAGGCGCGATTATTGCTAGTTGAAAACTTTTCCCAATACCCCGCTTCCGCCGGTTTGCAATACAATCGGCGAAAGCAATTTTTGACAGTCTCGTCAGAGACTGAGCAAGGTGTTTAAAGACAGATTTTGTCATGGTAACATCATGGTAGAAAGAAACAAGCTTGTTACGTCTCAACAGAAACGCTCTTTAGCTCTTTCAGCGTTATGCAGAGAACAGCGTCTGTCGAGATCACTTTTGAGTCAGCGCGAAACGCCGTGTGCTGTCAGTTTGATTTCATATTGCTCGTAGCGGCGCCCGGCTTTTGTCTGTCAAACGTTAGGTTGCGCTTCTTCATGCTGCATCGTCGGCATGAGTGGAGCTTTTTAAACGTCTGTACTTACTGCGCCCCATAAGAAATCGTTTGTCCCCGTTCAAAAGAGATTGTGCGATGTCCTGCAGCGTTCGCAAAGCAAACCTTTGACAGTTTGAAAAGAGGAATTTATTCTGCTTCCTGTGCGTGCAGTAGTTACAAAGTTGAACGTCTTTACACGATCTGCTGCAGTTTTCAGTGGGCGGGCTTTGTCAGATGGCTTGGAAAAACGCACTGTGTTTCGGCTCGGGAAACATCATGAGAAGTGTCCTGCATGTTATCTGTGTATAGCTGTCTTTTAACGCATACAGAATTCATTCGAAATCATTGATTTCTCAAATTAACAAGGGTCCCTTTTTGAACCTGCCAGAAGCATTCTTTCAATGTAACAGATTTACTCCGAGGAAAGGCAGCATGACATTGAGAGTAGCTCAAGCTTTCAGCACCCGTATCGGACTGCGTGTATGCAGACACCGCTCAGAATCCCCTGTAAGATTCTCCCTCAGTTCCGTTGTGCAGTGCTTTACCTCTTTCAAAAGGCT
This sequence comes from Lepisosteus platostomus, assembly GCF_059453375.1. Lineage (NCBI taxonomy): Eukaryota > Metazoa > Chordata > Actinopteri > Semionotiformes > Lepisosteidae > Lepisosteus > Lepisosteus platostomus. The sequence goes on from NW_028291676.1 coordinate 193,967, forward strand.
TCACTTTCCTAGTCACATTCCAATGCTCATCGAACCCGGGCTGTTTCCTCCAGCGGTATAGTATTGCAGTGAGACAGCACGATGCCTGCAAGACTATGTCACGCTAAACGCCACAGATTGTGTTTGTCCCTTCGTGTCAGTCGTCCTGCAGCCACGGGAAGTGGGACACAAACATGCTGCAATGCTTTCAGGACGTTAGGATTTGTTTGTGCAACATCGGAGAAGAGTACTTGTGGCTTGAATGTGAACTGTACGTGTCCGCCCCCTTTCCTCTGTAGTGCATGAGTTCCTCCCGGCATGCCCTTCGTCATTATTCTGTCATCTTGTATTTAAAGGGTTGTATTTCTGCTGCTGAAAATAAGCAACGGTTTTCTCACAACGCCCTTTGTTCCCGACGGAGCCCTTGTCTGTCATGAAATTCTTCAAAACCTCAAGCTAGAAGAAGAAGAAGACGACAAATATGAAGCGTTACCGCAACGACATGCCATGAGACGATCGATAACGATTTCCATAGGATCCCCGCGGTTGCCTGGCAACCGTCAGCTTTGCGCAGTGGCAGTATCGTAGCCTGTGAGGTTTAGCCGAGGCGCGATTATTGCTAGTTGAAAACTTTTCCCAATACCCCGCTTCCGCCGGTTTGCAATACAATCGGCGAAAGCAATTTTTGACAGTCTCGTCAGAGCGTGACATAGTCTTGCAGGCATCGTGCTGTCTAACTGCAATACTATACCGCTGGAGGAAACAGCCCGGGTTCAATGAGCCTTGGAATGTGACTAGGAAAGTGAAGCCTTTTGAAAGAGGTAATGTCGACGCTTTTTTAACAGAGCACCAAAAAAGCGTCTTTTTTGAAGGTCTGGGTACTGAGCATTGGTGGTTCAGTGGTAAAATTCTCGCTTACCATGTGGGAGGCTCTGGTTCGATTCCCAGCCAAAGCAGTGGCTCTTGCAGCGAGCGGCTCCATCACTTGCATCCCCTTGCAACTCGCAACTGAAAACCCACTGAAGCAAAGCATTTGTTAGCCAGGTCGGTACCCGGATGAGGGTGAGCTACAGGGAAAAACAAAGTTTCCAGCTGGAAGCGGTGTTAATGGTGCCGGTGGGGGGGCGCTCACCCTGCATCACGCTTTCATGTATGCTATTGCAGACACCAACGTTGCCTAGATAAAAAAACGAAATAGCCGTGGGGTTTGCTTGCTGGTCTGAAGGATCTCTCTTCGAATCTCTATCATTTGTCAATGGAAGTAAAAAGCGCTGCAATCTCATACGTTCACAATCAAACTTGCAGCTGTTGTTCGACTTTATTTCTTGACTAATTACAACTGAGTGTCGCATGAGCAGTTACATAAACTTGTCTGGTATATTTGAACACAAATGCCGTTCTTCAATTAAAACTAACAGTACAATGCAGTAAGTAGCACAGACTACTTAGGGAGTAGCCCGATGCGTTTAAAAACGACCCGAGCCAGACAGGAGTCGAACCTGCAATCTCCTGATCCGTAGTCAGACGCGTTATCCATTGCGCCACTGGCCCTGGTGTGACACTGTAGGACTGTAACCCAGTGAGATCAGCACTGCAACTAGTAAAATATTACCCCCGGTCCATTCTTTTCCAAAAGTGAGAAACACCTGTTTTCTACATTTTGTCTGTTTTAAAACCATATCTCTTTAAACCAAACCAAGAGTTTGTCTTTTGCACTGATATTCTGATTCATTTCGATTTCAAAGAAAAAAAAACATTATCTTCCAAAGCATCATAAAATTGTCCATTCTTCCAGACTCTACTTCTCTCTTGTAGTAGTACAGCAGACCTTTCCAGGTGAGCAGATCACAGAGTCCGAAATATGCTTCCTCCATCAAGCAAAGTACCTGAACATGACTCTGTCTTCATAAAAGCGCCCCTGTAATAAAGAAATTAAATCCGAAATCAAGAGGGCAGTTGCCTACTGAAGTTCAAGAAGTCATCAATTTTAATCTAGCAACACATTAAGGGCTGCATCTATACAAGTACGATTCTAGAAATGCTCACCAGATTACGTTTTAAGAAGGAACTGCGCCTCAGGTTCCGCCGAGATCTTAACTCGGATGGCAGGATTCAGAGTCCGGAGTGCGGACTGATGGCGCACGGAGGGTCCACATACTGTGGATCCCTCAGTTTTCTTCCGCGTGTTTAAACCGCCAGCGTGTGACTCCCCTGTCCCCGTGACCTCATTGCTCTGCTCTCGCCTCTGTGCAGCTGAGCCCGACTCATGGTAAAGTGGAAAAAAATATGCCCTCAACGTGAGATTTACTCTGGATCGAGGATAGATGTCACCTTTTTATCGTTGAACAGGATGTATGTGATGTGGCGACTAGGTTCAATTTTGTATCCTTTTAAAAGATTAAGGACTGCGGTGAGCGTGATTTACCACCGTTTCAGCTAAGAACCCGACGTGAGCACCGTTTAAGCTGCATAGACTCGGTCGTTTAACTCTTCTCCATTAGCAGGGTTAAGGTTAAAGAAAAAAAACATTGCTGACTTCTTTTTTTTTGCCAGCCGCTAGCGCTGATTAGCAATGTTTGTATTTCATGTTTTGCAAGTTCCATCCATTTTAAGAAAAACAAGTCGCGTTAAAGACAGGAAATGAATACTTGCATCTAATTAAGTCTAGCCGTAGGCGGTTGTCTGTAAGGACCAGTTCTGTTCGAGAAGACAGAACAAAGAAGGCACCACTGGGATTCGGACCCAGGATCTCCTGTTTAAGAGACAAGCGCTTTAACCAACGCTTTAAGCCACGGCGCCCCAGGAGTATTGTCCTTTTGCAGCCACTTGGACACACCACTCAGACACATCTGCATTCGGTGTGTGCTCCGCCTGCTCGCTGAGCAAGTTGCCACCTTTACATACAATAGCAACATCGACACCAAGAGAAAGGATGACAAATGGCTTTTATCTGGAACTTTTCATGTCCAAGGAGCTCAATGTGCTTTCTGTGTACAACAGGGCCACTGAACTCCACACTGGCCACTGAACCACAGCAGTGGCTTGCTGGCTTGACATCTCCCAAGGAAAATGTTGAAATCGCATGTGGAACAGGAAAAGGACCCTCGAGTACGAGGGAAAAAAAAGAAAAAGATCATCTGGAGCGCGCCAACCCATGTCTGGACAGCCCAGTTTCGTCGACGAGGTGGCTGAGTGGTTAAGGCGATGGACTGCTAATCCATTGTGCTTTGCATGCATGGGTTCGAGTCCCATCTTCGTTGCTCTCTACGTGTGCCCGTTCGACGTTGGCCCTCCCTTTGTTTGCTCCAGTACTAGAGCCTTACATTTTCTAGCGGTGGCTGAACATGGTATAGTAGGCTAACGTCGGTATCGAGCAGTGGCAGTAACAGTATTTACGTGCCGCTGCTGCCAAGTGGCTCTGGGTTGAGACCGCGTTTTCACTTACTTGCAGCACAAACGGAGAAAGCGATTTTTGACAGTCTCTCGAGAGACTGCGCTAGGTGTTTAGGGATAGACTTTGTCAGTTCCCCCTGGGATGATGGCCTCTCAAATAGTTTGTGATTCCTCTAGACGTTTATACAGTAGAAGCCTGCTTCGTGGCTTAAATCCAAGCTAAGGAAACGAGTTAGAGGTCTGATGCAGAACTGCGAATTCAATGAAGGGGAACACTACAGTACATTGCGCTGTATGTTGAGGAAAGCTGCCCCCTTCTGTTCCTTGTCGACCGAACAGAGGACTGTAAAGGATACCGCCAAGAAACTTTAGGATGTTGGTTGGAATCCAGCTCCAAAGAAGCCCCTTTGGGTGTTATGTCATCAAAAAGTAAGAACAGAGAATCTCCCTTTGATCAAAAGCGCAACAGAACTGTTTTCCGTGGAGCAGGTTTCAGATCCGTAGACCTGTTTTATTTGTAGGGCAGGGCGCATTCCCTGCACTGCACTTTCAAAAGCATTTACATTCGTGTTAGACGCAAGAATTGCCTTTGATTTGCGTGCTTACGAACGCCATGGAAAACGAAACAAAACAAAAGCCCTCAGCTCCTGCACTTGATTATAATGCTTTTTTTTATTTTTATTAAACATGTAGAATTTACAAATACAAATACAACAAGAGGATCAGAGTCATGTACAAGAGAAAAAAAACGCAGCAGAAAAAAAACATTTAACTACCAGAGGTAATTAAGTAATTATGTGATCAAATTGTATATTTTACACGTATCATATTTTCCTTGCTTTAATATTTCTCAATTATAAACTTTAGTTTCAACATGCATGCGTTTCCTGTAAAAAAATAAAACTCAGCACAGTTTTTTACAAAACAAAAAAAACGTTTTTCTTTTAACAACATTTCGAGTACCTCTGGCATTCATGAAAAAGACATACACAAAAGCAAATAACTAACTCTAAGACTGTCTAAACTATTGAGTTTTTCAAAGAACCAGAACTATAACAGTCCTTAACACTTAACTACACCATTCCAAACTAACACTAAAGAAACACTAGTATATACTGGTATAACAAATAAAACCAAACATAATCATTAACTGAGCAGTCACTGGGAGCAAATCTCCTTCCCGTCCACAAAGGCCCTCGCTCCCACAAAGTAGGCTCTCCTCCCCTCTCTTCTGGCAGCTTCAACCTGGGGCCACAGCTGGTTCCTGGTGCTCCTGCCCGCGGCAGACAGTTCCTCTGCAAACCTCAGTTTGTTCCCATTCAAATACTCATTCCCCCTCGCCGCTCGCCACAGCATGTCCCTCGCCATCCTCTTGGTGAACTGTATTATAATCGATCTGGGGCGCACTTGCCCAGACATGTTCGCTCTCCCGAGCCTGTGAACAAAGTCAATGGCCGATATTACGTCCTCCTGGTCCGGCAGGGTCCTTTTACAGATACCCTTCACTGTTGCAACAAGGTCCTTATCACGTTCCTCTTTAACTCCAAATAATTTTAAATTCCATCGTCGACAGAATCTATCTACATCGTTCACTTTCAATTCAAGTTCTTTAATATGCTTTTCTTGTTCGGTATTTACTTGTTTAAGAACTTTTACTTCACTCTTTAAGTCTTCAACCTCTTTAAACACACAGTCCATGGACTTTTTAAGACTTTCGATTGCGACTGTATTAAATCGAATCATTTCCTTCAGCTCACCCATCATGTTAAAGATGTTGGTTTGGAGCTCCTCCAGCGTCAGGTCACCCCTTCCTCTCTTGGCCGCCGGGGTTTTCACAGGTGTGCTGGGCAGGGACTCCGGCTCTACCGTACGAGCGCATCTCCAGCACTCTTTCCACGTCCCCTCCAGCTGCTTCACTTTTCCCTGTAGTTCCATCGATTTTCTTGTAGTGCTATACATATACGATTGAGGTATCTTAGATTTCTCCTTCGAGGACCCAGCACTCTCTTTTCTTTTCCCAGTGTTACTCATATCGAAATTCTTAAACCTAAAAAAAATCGTTTTTTTTTTCTTTCAATTATAACTGAAGTTTAAACAACTAGTGTTAAGTCTTTATTTTTCTGTAGTCAAAAAAAGCAAAAATTAACATTCAGGTCATGAAAAACTCAAAAAAACTCCTCAACCACTAAACTTTACCTCCCACCTGAGCGCCATCTTGAACGCCCCTACCACCAGAGAATGCTCACGATTTCGGAAGCTGTCTCCGGGACGTGCTGATTCCACACATCCTGAATAAATCATGATATAGTTAGTTGCTGTAGCTAGACGTTTAAATGAGTTTCATGGCCAGATGGACTGCTTCCTCCAGCGGTATAGTATTGCAGTGAGACAGCACGATGCCTGCAAGACTATGTCATGCTAAACGCCACAGATTGTGTTTGTCCGTTCGTGTCAGTCGTCCTGCAGCCACGGGAAGTGGGACACAAACATGCTGCAATGCTTTCAAGACGTTAGGATTTGTTTGTGCAACATCCGAGAAGAGTACTTGTGGCTTGAATGTGAACTGTACGTGCCCGCCCCCTTTCCTCTGTAGTGCATGAGTTCCTCCCGGCATGCCCTTCGTCATTGTTCTGTCATCTTGTATTTAAAGGGTTGTATTTCTGCTGCTGAAAATAAGCAACGGTTTTCTCACAACGCCCTTTGTTCCCGACGGAGCCCTTGTCTGTCATGAAATTCTTCAAAACCTCAAGCTAGATGAAGAAGAGGACAAATATGAAGCGTTACAGCAACGACATGCCATGAGACGATCGATAACGATTTCCATAGGATCCCCGCGGTTGCCTGGCAACCATCAGCTTTGCGCAGTGGCAGTATCGTAGCCTGTGAGGTTTAGCCGAGGCGCGATTATTGCTAGTTGAAAACTTTTCCCAATACCCCGCTTCCGCCGGTTTGCAATACAATCGGCGAAAGCAATTTTTGACAGTCTCGTCAGAGACTGAGCAAGGTGTTTAAAGACAGATTTTGTCATGGTGACATCATGGTAAAAAGAAACGAGCTTGTTACGTCTCAACAGAAACGCTCTTTAGCTCTTTCAGCGTTATGCAGAGAACAGCGTCTGTCGAGATCACTTTTGAGTAAGCGCGAAACGCTGTGTGCTGTCAGTTTGATTTCATATTGCTCGTAGCGGCGCCCGGCCTTTGTCTGTCAAACGTTAGGTTGCGCTTCTTCATGCTGCATCGTCGGCATGAGTGGAGCTTTTTAATCTTCTGTACTTACTGCGCCCCATAAGAAATCGTTTGTCCCCGTTCAAAAGAGATTGTGCGATGTCCTGCAGCGTTCGCAAAGCAAACCTTTGACAGTTTGAAAAGAGGAATTTATTCTGCTTCCTGTGCGTGCAGTAATTACAAAGTTGAACGTCTTTACACGATCTGCTGCAGTTTTCAGTGGGCGGGCTTTGTCAAATGGCTTGGAAAAACGCACTGTTTCGGCTCGGGAAACATCATGAGCAGTGTCAGCACAGAGAGGACCATTGTCGTGAGGCTGGTTAGCTCAGTTGGTTAGAGTGTGGTGCTAATAACGCCAAGGTCGTGGGTTCGAGCCCCGTACGGGCCAGGTCCTTTTCTCCCCTCTTACCAAAGCTGTTAGGTTCCTTTCCGTGGTGAGATGGGTTGTCATGCAACGCTGCCACATAGTGCCGACAGACAAGAGTGTTGCGGGAGAAGAGAAAAGTGTTTGATGATTTAAGAGTGTCTTAGGTGGAGCCAAAATCAAGTGTCACAAATGCAAGTGGGAGGATTTCCAATGTTTAATATGGTAAAAATAAGCAGAAGTTATCTGCCGGTCCGGCACAGTCTGCTATGCTTTTGTCATATACTGTAAAGTGGTGTGGAACTGGGTGTCGAACTGGAGCCTCACCATTTGCATATGTGAGGCTCCAGTTATACATCGAGTGTCACGTTAAATGACAAAAATCAAGAGAGTTAAAGCAGCTGGAGAGGTTTTCTTACAACTTTTGAGCTGACACAGTTTTGGAAAATGTTTCCTTCACGCTGCACTGTACAACATAGGCAGCCAAGAGTCTCCAAAACAAAACAGAATTGACAGATAGGAGAAAATTCCCACTCGTCCTGAAGTTCCCAAAATCAAGCACTGAGCATAAACAAAGTGTCTAAGTAGCGTGGGAATGCTAACCCTAACCCTAGCTGGAGTTTGAGCAATCCAGCACTGAGCGTAAAAAGATGAGTCAAAGTAATGTCTAATCTGATTATTTTCCTTAGAGCTGGTTCAGAGTTTGCTCAAGAATTTCCCTTTCACAGATGCGCAAAGAAGAATGTTGGGGGTGCACGCTTCAAGGTGCCTTACAGCTGTAGGGAGTGATTCGAGACGATTCGTGGCGTGTGCTCGTTCCCATATACCGTACACCGGGGGTGCAGTGCTAGGATGACGTACAATACCGCTTGGGCACGTAATGGCGTTATTTGCAAGTGCGGGACGTGAGGGTTTTTGTTTGTTCGTTGTTTTGCTCTGCTTTGCTTTGTTTTGCTTTCCATCGCGTTGGTAAGAGCGTAAATAAAAAGCGTAAATTCCTGCGTCTACCACTAATGTAAGAGCTATTTCAAGTGCGGCGTGGTGCGGCTTTTCAAATGCTCAACAGGATGACTTCGCATGCACGCGTCCTTTCATGAAGTTGTGTGTGCAACCATGTCTGCTTACGTGCAAACGGGCGTGGTTTCATGTATGCAAAAAACTTTCCTGGGCTTTTCTGAAGCACATAAAATTATTTGGAGATATAAATTTGTCTTGTTTTCCTCTTAGGCTCTAGAATTGATAACTTTTTTTTCATTTTTGGCATTTTTCATCATTTTTCAGAAAGTGGTTGCAAGCCCGATATCATGCGAAGAAACTTCAGGATTCGGGGATCAGTCAATGGATTTTAAAACACATCCTAAATACAGTGTTCCTGCACCTTTGACCTCATCCAGAATGTATCGTTTTTTGAAAGGGATTGCTGTCAGAATGCACAACTGAATCCCAAACAGAATCTCTAGTCAAATATGATCATTTGTGAAACAGGCAAATGAGTCTCTCAGGTGCCCATTGCTCATTTTCAGACACATTTATGCAATACTTTCACCATGCGTTGAGCAATAGGGATTAAAGAT